>NW_020799095.1:129043126-129115186 GCF_003259725.1 Athene cunicularia
TTGAGTCTTTGCCTGCATCTGCTAGGCTTTCAAATGGTCTGTCTTAAGCCAGTGGTTGAGAACTAGCCAGACCCCTGCATGGTGATGTAAGTATTTTTTGTCCCCTCCAGCAATAATTTCACTAACAAATCGCATTTGTCTTTTCATGGTTACATCACATTGATGTCTCAGTCAATCCTTGATGAACAAGTGAAAGAGGCTGTTTCTGAACTTTTTTACAAATGGATGAGCTCTGAGCTTCTAGCAGAATTTTTAAGGAATTTTATTATTATATTTTATCTCATTCTTATTTGGGCTTTTGGACTCTGCTCTCTCCAAAATATGTGTATTTGGAATGCCTCTAAACCCTTCACAAAAACCATTTAATACTGTGGGTCATATTTTGTAAAACATGATTTTAGAAAAGCTGTAAGATTAAGAATTGTTAGCTATATCATTGCATCACTAAAAAATGAGACTTTGAATTTTACTATAGTGAGTTTGAACAAAATATTCACTCAAAAGCTTTGAAATAACAGACTGGTACCACATGCATTTAGGTTAGACCCACTGACCAAGCTCACTGAGAATTTAAATTCTGATCTCCCACCATGGTTAATGTCAAATAAATCAGAATAAGTCAGTCTTGTTGCTTGGGCTTTATGATACTTCATAGGACATCTGAATCAGGTCCTTTTCTCAGTTGTATTCAGTCCTCAGGTTTATCTTCTGTCCATCTAAATATGTAGAAAAATAAACTTTAATGTAACCAAGTCCGGGTGTACAATAAACCCCTAAAATTTAGAAGACTTGACATCTGCATTGCTGAGGTCCATGGAGACTGCTTCATTAGTTTTGGCTGGTTCGGGGTCAAGCCAAGGCACAGGCTTTGTGATTCACTCTCCTCCAGATATGGATTTACCAAACATGGGGGAAAGCTTCATTCATCAACACCATGATCACATCCAGCTCATTTGTCTGTGCCTCATGGCTGTCTTCTTCCCAGGAAACCAGTATGAGACCTAGTCATTCTGAGAGTAAACAATACGGCCATAACTATATAAGATAAGACAAATAGTTGAGAGTTTCTTCCGTCTTTTTGTTATGGTTTCATGAGTGGAGTCATAGATAAAAAGTTCTTCACACTTTTTTAGTAATTGTAAAGGTTATAAAGTTCCAGTAAAAACTTACAACATAACATGACAGGAGCAGCTTCTGAATGTATGAAAAAATATATTAAAATCAAGCATAATGGACTGGGTTTTTTTCAACAAAAATGGTGTATATTAATTTGTTATCTTTAGATTCAGATTTTTTTTACATATAAATCCACTTATTTCAATGTAATTGTTGCTAGAAAGATTAAGCCAGAATCAACCCAATGCTGTGGTGTTCTTAGTGTGAGCATCCAGAGACCACCAATAGCAGCAGTTCACCAGTGTTCATTAAGTCATACCATTTTTTTCTTTTCTTTTTGATTTACAAGTCTTAGTTTCAGACATTAAAAGGGTGAGTTGATATATTATCAGGTCATAAGATCATTACTTCAAGCCATTGTGCAGGAAAAAGTCTAAATGTAAAAAGAGATGGGAAGGAGGGCATTTAAACTAAGCTTCAGAAATATATTCTAACTTTGAGCTCTTTGGAGTTGGTTTGTTTTTGTTTTGGTTTTTTTTTTTTTTTTTTTGGTTTGGGTTTTTTTTTGTTTGTTTGTTTTTTTTGGTTTTTCCCCAGGAAAAAGAGAATTGCTGAATCCTTGAGACTTTTAAAGTTAATCTAAACGAGACATTAGAAAGTACAGGAATCTTTCATTGGCAGGAAAAGGGCAAGATGACTTATTCTTTTCTAATGACTGATTTTATTTTTTAAGCAGTTCTGCCATCCAAAGGGCACAAAGAATAGCAATCATGATTATTTACAAGATAATCATACAGGCTCTTTTATTTCATGGTGCTTTTTCTCTAATTAATAGAAAAAAAAAAAAAAGGATTGAGAAAATGTTGCTTTAATGCTTTATGCATGAAGGACTCCTTGATGATGAGCTTTGTGAAGAGCATCCCCTGTGCTGCAGAGACAGATGTTTTCTGTGGCCCTGATTCAATAAAGCAATCCTCTTCAGGAGAGCGGTTAAGCCAAAGAATATCCCAACAACCTGAGGATGAGAACATGACAAATTTTCAGTACTAAAAAGATCTAAAAACTCATGTTTTAATGTGACTTCTTTGACTGACGTTCAGCCTCCCTCAGATTATCGAGGGAGGAATTGAAACCAGGTTAACTGGGGGCCTGAATGGATGTACAAGCTTTTATAGATCTGATTTTTTCATTACCTATAAACTGCTCCAAGTCTCAGACTAACTTCAGGTCAGATTGTTCCAAGCTTGGCAATTATTTCTTCTCATCCAGTTCTAAATCTCCAGCTTGTGGCCTTTCCTGAGACAGAAAATCCGTGTCCAAGTGACATGTGACAGCTGAGCTTCTTAATTTTTATTGGCCCTTATGAGTCTAAAATCAAGAGCTGGATGACAACACACAGTTCTATGCCTCGTCATGATCATACTTAACTCCAGAACCTGCGTATAGATCTACACATACATCTATATAATTTTTACAAAAGGGCTTATCAATTTTTTATTTGCAGTTCAGCCATGCTGCTGCAGGTGTGGGAGGAATTCCCCTTCTAACCAAGTCATAGTGGTTCTTCATGGTTACCTTTCCAGCAGGTTGTGCCACAGATTGAAAGACCTCATGACACAGGTCTATAGCATAAGACTATGGCCAAGGGAGGAGGAGATAACACAGCTGAGTCAGACCCCAAGAATTTCTGAGTACCTGCTGCTCCCAGTGACTGCTTTAAAGGATGAAAGCAATCAAGCACTAGATGGGATCTATCTAGTCCTCATAAGTCCTCTCCATACCCTGCTTGCTGCATTTTCATTCTTATCTTATTCTTATCCAACTGTGGACCATCTAAAGCACACAATAATCCCTTTCCCTGCCTTAAACACATCCCCATACTACTTCTGTTGACCAGAGTTGATGCACTTACATCTGCCAAACTGGGAACCTGCTGGCACTGGCCAGTCTAGATGACTGACCTCTGCTCTGGTGTAAGCTCTGTTAGTTCATACGGGGTCCATATGGCAGTTTTCTCCCTGCCCTTCCCCCTTCCCTTCTTCTGATTCTCTGAAGGTCTGGGGTTTTTTATGTCTTTTGCAGTGTCTCCCCACGAGTATTTCACTTCTGTTGGCACTTTCTGTAGCAGTATTAATAATGACATTTTGCTGGCACAGGGCCAGCTGTAAAAGTTTATGGAGTAATTTTGTAATAGAGCTGCAAGACCTTAGCAAAAACCCAGCAGGTGAACAAGCTTTCTCCCTCACTCCTTTAAAATAAAAGCTCTCCCGTTCTGCAAGCTTTGCAAAGCCTTTGCACCAGGGTTTCTTGGAGGCAAGATGTGCATATTTTAACGTGACAGGTCTAGGAACCAGCGTTCTCCTGTGGCACTCCCACCTCCAGCTGCAAGGCTGTACCCCTGGTCCCCATCTTGAGCCATGCTCCGTGCAAACACTGAATATAAAATTGCTGCTTTCCCCTTGCCCTCCACCTTCCAGCTGCATATTCCCACCCTGGTTCCCTGCTTGGAGCAATGATTTAATAAATATATCTACAATAATCATCAGCGCCTCTGTCTGCCCTCCCCCTCCCAGCTGCAGTTTCCCACCCTTATTTCTCTTCTGTGCCATGATTAGTACATATGTTTAAAATAAAACTCATCGTCTCCTTCTCCCTTCCTCCTTCCAGCTGTGGATTCCTCCCCGCCTCCACCTTACCCAGATTTTCAGCTCTGGTTTGTAGGCATATTTCACAGAAAAACTGAACCTTTGACAATGCCTCCCCTTCCTCCTGTTTGGAATTTCTCCTTTACAAATTGAACAGGGGGCTTTAATATGAAATCAGTTTGTAGTCCTCAGTGGTGCTGACATGAAGCCCATGAGCAATCTGAAGAGAGCAGAAAGATTCCTCTCTGTGTGAATCCCTTTTCTGCCAGTATCTCAGCCATGGGGGCCGAGATCCTGAAAGATGAGGCTGTAGACTGGACTGCACTTCTCTGGGGAGAAAGCGAAGGCTTTCCTGACACCTCTTGGTTCGGCCGTGTGACAAATGACGGTATGATGAAATAGCTGAGGCTGGCAGGCATCAACCTCTGCTCCAACCCTGTGCTCCAAGTAGGGTCAGCTGCAGCAGGTTGCTCAGGGGGGTGACTAGTCAGGTTTGAATATTTCCAGGGCTGGAGACTCCATGACCTCACTAGGCAACCTGAGCCAGTGTTCAACTATACTCATGGTAAAGCAGTTTTTCTCAAGTTTAAGCAGAATTTCCTGTATTTCATTTTGTGCCTGTTGTCTCTTGTCATGTCAGTGGGGACCTGAGAGAAGTCTGATTCTATCTTGTTTACATACCCCATCAGGTGTTTATACACATGGATAAGATCCCCCTGAGCCTTTTCTTCTACAGGCTGAACAGTTCCAGCCCTCTCAGCCTCTCCTCATATGTCAAGTGCTCCAGTACCTTAATCATCTTTGTGGCCCTTTGCTGGAGTTGATCCCATATGTCTGTGTCTCTCTTGTATTGGGGAGACCAGACCTAGGCACAGCACCCAGACATATCTTGCGAGTGCTGAGCAGAGGGGAAGGATCATATCTCTTGACCTGTGGACAGTGTGCTTCCTAATGCAGCCCATCAGGCTGTTGGTGGCCTTTGTCACAAGGGCACATTGCTGGCTCACGTTCTGCTTGTCCACCAGAAGCCCCAAAGGCCTTTGCTGCAAAACTACCTTCCAGAAGATTAGCCCCCACTGTGCCCTTGTGCATGGGGTTTATTTCTCCGCAGGTGCAGTACTTTGCAATTCCCTTTTTCGAACTTGATGAGATGCCTGTTGGCACATTTCTTCTGCCTTTCAGGGTCCACCCGACCATCTGGTGTAACAGTCACTCCTCCTGGTTTTGTATATGCTGCAAATTTGCTGAGAGTTCACTCTGTCCCACCATCCAGGTCAGTAATGAAGTCTGGGTCCAGTATCAACCTCTGGCACATGCCACTAGTGTCTTGTCTCCAGCTGGACTTCATGACACTGATCAGAACCCTTTGGGGTGGCAGTTCAGCCAGGTTTCAGTCACCTCACTGTCCATTTATCTAGCCTCTACTTGATCAGTTTGTCTCTGAGGATGTTATGGGAGACAGTGTTGAAAGCCTTTGCTGAAATCAAGACAAACAACAACTATTTCTCTCCCCTCAACCACTGAGCCAGTCATGTCATCATAAAAGGCCATTAGGTTGGTCAGGCATGATTTCCGTTTTAAATCCATGCTGATATTTCTGTATCACCTTCTTGTCTTTTGTATGTTTAGAAATGTTTTCTAGGTCTATTGGCTTTACTGCCTTCTAAGGGATTGAAGTAAGGTGACTGGCCTGTAATTCCAAGGTGAGGTTGAAGATGATGCCCTCCTGAAGAATGGAGTGACATTTGATCTCTTCTAGTCCTCAGGAACCATGATCTTTCAGAGATAATGGGGAGTGGCCTTGCCATAACACTAGCCAATTCTGTCAGCCCCTGTGAACGCACCCCACTAGGTCCCATGAACATACGTATGTCCAAATTGTTTGAATGTTCCCTGACATGATCCTTCTCTACCAAGGGTAAATCTGCTCTACTCCAGACTTTGCCATGGGTCTCAGGGGCCTTGGATTCCTGAAGACTGGTCTTACCGGTGAAGACTGGTCTTACCGATAAAGACTGAGGCAAAGGAGACATGAAATACCCCAGTCTTTCCAAATCCTTTGTTACCAGGTCCCCTGCCCCACTCAGAAGTGGGGCCACATTTTCCCTAGTCTTCCTTTGGTTGCTGATGTACCTGTATTTCACATCCCTCACTAGATGGACTTGGGCTTTCCTAACGCATTCTCTGCACATGTGAACAGTGTGTCTATATTGCCTTTGGGTCACTTGTCTTTGCTTCCATCTTTGCTTCCCTTTTATATTTCTGTTTGTTAGGAGCTCCTTGCTCATTCATGAAGGCCTCCTGCTGCCTTTACCTAATTTCCTGAGGCTCAGGGTGGACCATTCTGGAGCTTAGAGGAGGTAATCCTTGAAAATGAACCAGCTCTCATGGTTCTCTCTTCTCTCCAAGACTGCCTTTCTTGGGATTCTTCCAAACAGATCCCTGTAAATTCCAGGTCTGCTCTCCTGAACTTCAGGGCTTTGATCCTTCTACTTACCTTGCTCTCTCCTCTTGGGATCCTGAACTCCACCATTTCATGGAGCTCCAAGACTGTGCATGACCTTCACATCCCTGATCAATTCTGCCTTGCTTGCAAGTATCACATCCAGCAGAGCATCTCTCTCATGGATTCCTTGATCACCTGTGTCAGGAAGTTGTCATCTGTGTACTCCAGAAACTAGAATTACTTATTCTTTGACATATTATCCCTGCAGCAGATATTGGGGCGGTTAAAGTCACCCATGAAGACCAAGACCTGCAAATGTGAAACTTATTCCAGTTACTCGAAGAAGGTCCTTACCTACTTCTTCCTGATCAGGAAATTTGTAGCAGTCACCCAACATAACGTAGCCTGTGTTGTCCTGCCTTGTAATCCTGACTCACAAGCTCCCAGCTGGCTCATTGTTCAGCCCCAGGCAGAGCTCCAGGTGATCTTGCTGTTCTCACACAAAGGGCAACTCCCCCTCATCACCATCCCAACCTGTCCTTCATAGAAAGCCTGCACCCATCCACGGCAGTGCAGCAGTGGTGGGAGCTATCCCACCATAGCTCTGTGATGCCAATGAAATTGTAGCCCTGCACCTGCATGCAGACCTCTAATTCCTCCTGTCTGCTCCCCATGCTGCTTGCATTAGTGCAGTGAATTAGCGTGCTTCAGAGAGGCACCCGATCATGCTGATTCCCCAGAAGAGAATTGAGAACTCTCCCCACAATGCTGTCCTGAAAGCACTTTCTTATTTATGTGCATACACTTGAGGTGGCCTCCCTTCAGCCCTGTTTGGTTGATTACGCTTTGTCAGGGGGATCTCATATGTGATTCTAGTGTTCCTCAACTGTCCTATGGTTGTAAAAAACAAATCCCTGTTGTCAACACCAGCTGTGCAACCAGTTGTTGACCCACAGCATCTGTCCTCTGCCCCTCAAGCCCATGGCATATGGGAGTGGAGAGACATAAGGAGTTTTTTATTTAACTGTCAGGAATGAAGCATGTGGTATCTTATGGGAAGTCTTGTGAACTTGCTGCCCCATGGAATACTTTTTCTTCCCAAATTCACTCAAAGTACACACACACACCAAGGAAGGGACCTTCTCTTCGCTACACATTGGACTTTGAAAGAACTCCAGAGAGTTGATGAGATTTTGGGCTAGACTTGGACCAATGAGAAACTGAAAGCCAGAAATGCCTGTTTGGACTCTGCAGCAGTAGCACCCCTGACTAATCTCTACGTGCCTTACCCTGAGAAATGCTGATAGCATCGTCAAGCTCCTTGTAGCAGGCACTGGGATGGTGCTCTCTATGATGCAGATGAGTGGGGCAGGCTGAATGTACAAAGGGACCTTTTGGGACTGCAGAAATCACTCAAGGGTAATACTGAGTCCACAGAAAATAATTTAGTTTTGTTATAGTTGTGACTGGAACACTTTGGAAGTGACCCAGGGGGCTACAGATTGTATGGTCTATCTTATACTAGTGCCTTTTGGGAGCAATCCTACAGAATAAAGGGCCACCAAAATACAGTGGTAGCATTATTATGGTACTGATAATAATTGGTCTTGATGGTATCTTCAGAACCACACATAGTTCAAATGAGTTCTTCATCCATGCAGCTTATGTACTGTTCATCTGGGCTTCTGGGGAATGACAGAGCTGCTGGAAGCATGATGCCTGGACAAAAACTGAATGGTACCCTCTATTGTGTCACATGAAGCATATCAGTTTTGCTGACTTTTCTGCAATCAGGGCCATCATCTTCTGCCCAGCTTCTGCTGGGGTGGCCAGCACTGCTAATGGTGCTAGTGAGGAAAATCCAAGGTTGGTTGCAGGATGTGTTTAACTGCATTGCATCAGTGCCTTGCAAAGTAAAGGTGGGTTGAAATTCCATGCTGCCAGATAGTGTTGGGTGAGTTATTATAATTGTTATTCAAAGAAGCTAGTTGATAAAAAAAAAAAAAAAAAAAAAAAAAAAAAGCTTCTGTTCCACAGTGTTTCTAGTTGGCTGGAACAGATCAACATCTCATCTTTCACCTAAATAGGAATCCCTAGACTCCCTCCACTACTCTCATTTCTGAGTCAGTCTCTAGCTGAAACAGCATTCCAGAAAGAAGATAAGATTATCCTTGATCAAAACAATGTTCTTATTCTCTATTCTGGCTGGACAAGCTCTGTGAAGGAAATGGCTGCTGAGAGAGGGAAAGGAGAAAAGCCAACGTTACACTACCTTGGGACCACTCCACCTTCTGGAACGGAGAGAGCTGGAAGAGCTCTGCATCTTGCAGAAATGTGCACTCTGCTCCACTAGCCGCCACTGGCCCTACCTCAGCTCTCCCCTAACATGTTTTCAGCATACTGTTCTCCAGGCCCTTAACCTGTGCAACAAAGAGCTGTTTAGTATGCAGACTTATACAGAAAGCCCAGACAGAAACCCCCTCTAACATTACTGTTTTCAGCACAAGAGAGACCTTTGGCCCTATGGTCTAAGTACAAGAGTAGAACAAACATTCAGTGGCTGCAGAAAACTTCAGGTCAGGGTAATCACATTGGATTGAAAACTCACCAAATACTCATTAATCAGAAGCACAGAGTCTTTGTTCGATGACCAGACCAGTGTCATCTGGTAGAAATACTTAAAGTCCCTCAGTATTTGTTATTTGTCAGCAATTTGTAGCTGGAACAGTAACACCTGCAATGACTACGGATGGAGTGCAGCTCATATTATGACCTCTTGTATGGATTCATCCAAAGCACATCAAAGCTGGGAGGGAGTCTTTGGCTTCAACTGTCTTTCAGTCAGGCATTAATCTAATGCACCATAACTATCTCAGACAAACTCATTTTTATATCAAACTGCCATCTGAAACTGTCTTTTTTTTTTTTTTTTGCTTCATCAAAATACATCCAGCTGTTCCTGTGCTTGTATCAGTACAATTTGCCCCAGACATTCCAATGGAAAATTGTATGCATATTGTCGTGGTTCAGTACAGTAAGTCAGTAACAGCTGAATCCATTTTCTTCAAACTCCCCTTATTTTAAATCTAATGAAAATCTAGAGAATGTGATTTGCTTGTCCTAACTTAATTAGCTCAGTAATTTTAGGATTATTAGCACTGGGTTTTTTTACTTCTGCTCAATATGTTTTGAATTCCACCACTTTGCTCATAGAAAAATGTTGTTACACAATGGGTTATTTTAAATTGTAAATGTCCAGCAAACTTTAAACATGTATTAGGCTAGTACAATACAAAGAGAAAGTGGCAGTGATCTCCACTGCTCCCAGCTGCTATTGGCTACATGACATGATAATAATAATAATAATAGCTTGCATTTCTGCAGAATATTTAGCTTCAGGAAAAAACTTGAAGGATGTTGGGTTGCTCTCAAGTAATTTATGAATTCCATATGTTTATAAGTGTCTTTAAATACCATGAGGGATTTACAGTATGAAAATGTGTTTGGTGCTAGGAGGTGCTGACTGTCCATGGGCATGGAGGAATATAATTGCATTTAGGACATGCTGCAAATGCCATCTGCTTTAATGTCATACATTTGTGCAGCTGTGGGGCTTAGCAAAGTTGGATGAGGGAAAGGCTGTCTACCTTGACTTCAGTAAGACCTTTGACACCATTTCCCACAGCATTCTCCTGGTGAAACTGGCTGCTTGAGGCTTGGATGGGCACACGCTTCACTGGGTAAAACACTGTCTGTGTGGCCAGGCCCAGAGAGTTGTGGTGAATGGAGTTAAATCCAGTTGGCGGCCGGTCACGAGTGGTGTCCCCCAGGGCTGGGTGTTGGGGCCACTCCTGTTTAACATCTTTATTGATGATCTAGACGAGGGGATCGAGTGCACCCTCAGTCAGTTTGCAGATGACACCCAGTTGGGTGGGAGTGTTGATCTGCTCGAGGGTAGGGAGGCTCTGCAGAGAGACCTGGACAGGCTGGAGCCA
Source organism: Athene cunicularia (assembly GCF_003259725.1). NCBI lineage: Eukaryota > Metazoa > Chordata > Aves > Strigiformes > Strigidae > Athene > Athene cunicularia. Next base: position 129,053,329 of record NW_020799095.1, read on the forward strand.
TGGGCTGAGGCCAACTGGAGGAGTTTCACTAAAGCCAAATGCCGGGGGCTGCCCTTGGGCCACAACAACCCCCAGCAGCGCTGCAGGCTTGGGGAGGAGTGGCTGGAGAGCTGCCAGTCAGAGAGGGACCTGGGGGTGTGATTGACAGCCGGCTGAACGGGAGCCAGCAGTGTGCCCAGGGGGCCAAGAAGGCCAATGGCATCCTGGCTTGTGTCAGCAATAGCGTGGCCAGCAGGGACAGGGAAGGGATCTGACCCCTGTACTCGGCACTGGTGAGGCCACCCCTTGATTCCTGTGTTCAGTTTTGGGCCCCTCACTACAAAAAGGACATTGAATGACTCGAGCGTGTCCAGAGAAGGGCAACGAAGATGGTGCAGGGTCTGGAGCACAGGTCGTACGGGGAGCATCTGAGGGAACTGGGGGTGTTTAGTCTGGAGAGGAGGAGGCTGAGGGGAGACCTCATCGCCCTCTACAGCTCCCTGAAAGGAGGGTGCAGAGAGCTGAGGATGAGTCTCTTTAACCAAGTAACAAGCAATAGGACAAGATGTAACGGCTTCAGGTTGCACCAGGGAAGATATTAGGAAGTATTTCTTTATAGAATGGGTTGTCCCCATTCCTGGAGGTGTTTAAGAGTGAGGCTGACATAGTGCTGAGGGATATGGTGTAGTTGGGAATGGTCAGTGTTAGGTTAATGGTTGGACTGGATGATCTTCAAGGTCTTTTCCAACCTAGATGATTCTGTGATTCTGTGAAAGTCTGCTGACCTGGAGACAATGTATCCCAATCAGGATATACAGGGGAGAACCAAAACTCCAAGGCACTGAGTCAACAACTTCTGAAGAAGACAAGGAATGAGATTAAAAGAAATAGATTTGCAGGGAAAACTAATGAAGACATGCCATGGAAGTTCTCTGCTGAAGGGTGACAAACTTCTAGGTAAGATAGATGTATTAAACCTGCTGCTTTCAAAACCTTTTAATGTTTTGTTCTAAAGGATTAAACTGTGCTGTGGTGTTAAGGCTGGCCCAGAATATCTTTCAGAGGAATGACTGTTCAGTCCAAAATGAACTTGCAGGATGAGGCTGACAAGGGCACAGGTTACTGCAATCCAGGAACCAGTCTAAGGCCATGAAAATTGGAGTCTTCCTCTCAGGGAGGGATGAGGTGCCCTCTGAGGGACCAGAATATCGGGAAGGAGAGCAGTTCAAACTATAAACAGAATCCAAGATAGGGCTGAGGTTGGGGGGCTGGAAACTGCTTCCTCCATTCATGTGGACAGTCTTTCATGACATTGAAAGTTTATGACATATACAGATGTGTTGTCTGAAACAAGAAAATACTTTATTTTGATGTTTCCAGTGATCACATTTCACTTTTCCTGTTCCCAGATGAGAGAATTCTGCTTTGTTGAAGTGCCCGAACCACTTCAGTTAACATTCATGTACATCTCTGGATGATGTGGAGAGTTTTGTAGTCTGAGTGTTGCACATCAATGTTCACCACTGTGGGTACATGACCAAATTTCTTTGTGATCCCTTGTACATGGCTCTGGGGTCCATTGGCTCCTGTGGGTCACCACAAGACCTCCTGGGAGGGGGAACGTTCCTATTGAAGGGAATGTAGTCTGGCCAAGGGCGACCTGTAGTTTGGAGGGTAAACATCATGGACCACCTGAGTTAAAAGCTTTTATAATGGAAAGTGCTGCTACTGGGAAAACAGAATAAAGCTGGGCTGACTCAAAACCAAATCAGTTCAATAGGCCAGAATGCACTGAGAATGCTGAAGCACTTTAAAATGACCTTTATGTGTTTTTTTTTAAATTTTACTGATGTAGTACTGAAGTGTTTCGTCACATAAAAATCCTTTGAAAGATCATTTAGACAGAATCAAAATAACCAGCTCTACTTAAAAACAAGTTGGATTATACAGCAGACAATATAAGTAGGCTCATATGTAATCCACCAGACCACAGCACATCCCAGGAAAGTCATTAAGCCTGAATCCTGTTTCTGTGGAAGTCAATAGCAAAACTCCCACTAATTTTGCTAAAGTTCACTGCATGGATGTGTTTTTTACACTCCTATAAGGGTGACCAAAACTGTCTGTTTTAACCATGAAAAAAGCAGGACCACACCAGCACAAGCTAAGATCTTCTGTGAAATTTTTATTGTCAAATTAAAGAGTCATGTGATTTAGCATGCTGATGACTATTGCCCACAGTGCATTCCCTAATTATTGTGCAGAGCAGATGGAATGAGAAGGTTCATCTCATCTGAAGTGTTATAATTTTTTTTTTTTTACAATTTTTCAGGCAAAAGAAATTTTAATCTTCTTCTTCTTCTGTATTTAGCTTCTCAGGCTCCTATGAAACCTAAAGAGAACTTTTGTAGAAGATAGTGTTCTGTAGAAGATAGTGGAATGGTGTTTTCCTCGTTCTGAGTAAATGGTCAGCCTAAAGTTACCATTAAACAACAGTTGATATAAAAGTAATATCTTAAATAATACACTTCTCTGAAACTATCTTCATGCTTAAATAAAGCCATATTCAAGTGTTTGAATTTGTCTGAGTTTTCCCTTCCCAGATAATGAAATTATAGGGGAAGTACTGATATCACTTAAACCTTTTAAAATAATAATAATAGTAATTATAATAATTCTATTATGAATAATATTTATTATTAATTCTTTTTATTTAATTAATGACAAAAGTGGTAATAACATAAAAATAACAAACAAAAAGCAATAGAAAACAGGCATTTTTTCTGAAAAACAGAGTTTTATTTTCTTGTGTTGGAATCTGAAAGAAATTTCTAGCAGTTTTATCTCTATTTTGGAATTTAATAATCCTGCCTTTTGGCATTTTAGCTGAACTCCAGCACATCACTGTTCCACCAAATTTTCTTATTTTTATTGTGTCCATGGAGGAAACTAAGCTTTCTACACAGTACCATTTTTCTTGAAGAAAGTGCAAGTAATTAATTGTCTGCCTTGACATGAGAATTTTGGGTAATTCAAGTTTCATACAAAGGTTTTCCAGCTCTGTTTGGTTGTACTCTGAAGGTGTGAAGGGATGACTAGAGCTGATTGAAATTGAAATGGTGTACAAACCTCCTTCTGGTCCTTGCACAGTGAATTCTATCCAATATTAATTTCCTTAAGCCACAGGTATTAGAACAGAAATCAGATACTTTGATTTTAAAAGATGTTTATATCTTTTGCAAAAAAAAATCCTTTCCAATTAAATCTTAAAGAAAATTAGATCTTGCCATTCACATTCTTCAGCCTGTTGTCTTAAATACACAGTGCAACACCTGTGGAAGCTTGTGCTGAAATTACCTTCATTAGCTAGGAATCAGGTGTGTAAAACAACCTGGGATGTCTTTCTATAGTGGTGCTGCCAATATGTTACTCCACTCAGTGTCAAGAGCTTTTTTTCTTTTTTCTTTTTTTCTTTTTTCTTTTTTTTTTCTTTTTCTGGACAACAGGACAGCAAATCTCATAAGAATGCAATGGGGAGTGTCTTAGCCTTTGTCAACACTTATTCTAAAATTACTAGAGGATTAGACACTACCAACGGACTCAGAGGTAGTACACATAGTGTCCAAGCAATCAATCATGCTTCCTTTCTTCTGCATTTACAAGGTTAAAGAGGTGTTGTGGTTTGAGGTACCACAAAATATTATTAAAGGATAATGGAGGTCCAGGGGGAAGTAAGCATGTAAGGGGGGTAAATTCTTACACTTTCCATTTAAAATTAATATTTGGGAGATGTAAAGAGGCAACAGTGAAGCCAGACTCCCCTTCCATCCTAGCATTTGCTGTCCCACTGCTCTTGAGGTCATGTGAGGCATTAATTAGATTCTCTCTTTACCTTTTTCTCAAGCCTCACAGTCTATTGCACTGTCATCTTCTTGTCAGCTCCTTCTATCCCAAATCTGCCCCTTCTTAGAAATGCTCACCAACTCCAAATATCCCCATAACATATGCTGAGACAGGGTAAACCTGAGACTGAAACAAGTATTTTACACCTTAGAGTGGCTTTTCAAGTTCTTGAAAATCCTGCCATCACAACCGAAGCTCTACAGGGTGCCCAAGACATAGAACTGCCATCATTCACTTTTCATAGATAAAAAGATTACTCAAGTGGAAAAAATCAAGTCTCTCCATTTTCAAGATTGAAGTTCCCATCTCTTGAGTACCAGCTTTCTGTAGGAGCAAAAAACTGCCACCCCACCTCTTTAGACAGATGGCAACCTCCTTTCCTGTATCTTCCAGGATGTTTTGATTTGAGCACTGACCTTCATTGGGCATAACTTAAAAATGAGGTTTCATTTGACTTCCTATAGTTTCTGAGCTTCCTTGTTCAGACACCCACAGGGTACCTTTTTAATTTAAGGCCTGAATGAAAGGGAGTGTGAACGGGAAATTGACTGGTGGAGTAACACCCTCGAACCCCTGAAGCAACAGGAGATAATGGAAGCTCCAAACAAGGCAGGTAATCCCTCATCCTCTTGCTATCAGGCAGAAGGAGGGGCCCTAAGAGACAAGGGAGGCTGGAAATAGGTCCCTGCTTGGGGAGGCAGGAAAATCCTCTCCCCACCTCCCTCACCCTCCATGGTGCCCTTTCACAATAGATTCGGGGCCCTGGAACTTTTGAGCAAAGAAGAGAAGGAGGAAGAAAATGAGACAAATGAAGAAGACCAAGGTTCACCGAGGCCAGGTCAATTCAGACCAGGTATTAAAACCAGCTCTGAAAAGAACTCCAGAAGAGTCATTGTAGTGGGTGACTCCACTCTAACGGGTGTCGAAGGCCCCATATGCAGACCACACCCGCTTCATAGGGAAGTCTGCTGCCTCCCTGGGGTCCGCATCAAGGACCTCACAGCAACACTCTCTACCCTAGTGAGACTGAAGGATTACTACCCTCTCCTGTTTTTTCAGGTAGGTAGTGAAGACATCACCAGAAGAAGGCCTAAAGCAATGAAGAGAGACTTCCGGTCCTTGGGAAAACTGCTTAAGGTATCAGGGGCACAAATTGTGTTGTCCTCCATCCCTGTGGTTGGGGGGATGGATGAGGAAGATTACAGGAGAATTCAGCAGATGAATGGGTGGCTCCAAGACTGATGTTACCATCAGGGCTTTGGATTCTTTAATCATGGGTTGGTATACAGGGCACCTGACCTTTTGACATTAGACGGGATGCACCTGTCCCAGAGACGGAAGGGGATCTTGGGGCAGGAGTTAGCTGGGCTCATTGACAGAGCTTTAAACTAGATTTGAAGGTGGAAGGGGGCAAAACATCGGCCCATCTGAAGTGTGTGTGTGCCAGTGCACACAGCATGGGTAACAAACAGGAGGAGATTGTAGCCGTGATGAAACAGGAAAATTATGATGTTGTTGCTATTACAGAAACTTGGTGGGATGTCTCCCATGACTGGAGTGTGCCAATTGGTGTGTACAAGCTCTTTAGGAGGGACAGACAGGGAAGGAGAGGTGGTGGGGTGGTGCTGTATGTTAAGGACGGTTATGATTGCTTTGAGCACAGATGTAGTGAAGACAGGGTGGAGTGTCTTTGCATTAGAATCAGGGGGAAGGCCAACAGGGGAGATGTTGTAGTAGGAGTCTACTATAGTCCACCCAACCAGGACAGAGAGATGGACGAGATATTTTATAGGCATTTAGGTGAAATCTCATGATCGCTTGCCATTATTCTTGTAGGTGACTTAACTTCCCAGCCATCTCCTGGAAATACAACACGGCAGAAGGAGACCAGTCCCGGAGATTCCTAGAATGTGTGGGAGACAACTTCCTGACGCAGCTGGTGAGTGAGCCGACCAGAGAAGCTGCCCTGCTGGATCTCCTCTTTGTGAACAGTGAAGGGCTAGTGGACGACGTGGAGGTTGGAGGCCAACTAGGGCACAGCGATCATGAAATAATAGAGTTCTCTATTCTTAGAGGGGTCAGGAGAGAGCTAAACAGGACTGACATCCTGGACTTCAGAAGGGCTGACTTTGTCTTGTTTAGGCACCTGCTTGAAAGGATCCCTTGGGAGACTCTCCTGAAGGATCCAGGGGTCAGGAAGGCTGGGCACTCTTTAAGAAGGAAGTGTTAATGGCTCAGGAGCAGGCGGTCCCCAGGTGCTCTAAGAGAAGCCGACCCCAGAGAAGACCACCCTGGCTGAACAGGGAGCTTTGGCTGCAACTCAGGGAGAAAAGGAGAGTTTACAGCCTTTGGAAGAAGGGGCTAGCCACACACAGTCATTACAGAGAGGCTGTGAGGCTAGGCAGGGTGGAAATCAGAAGGGCTAAAGCCCAACTGGAAATTAATTTGGCCTCTGTAATCAAGGATAACAAGAAAAGTTTCTATAAGTGTGTCAGTAGCAAAAGAAAGTCCAGGGAGAGTCTTCAATCCCTGCTAGATGCAGGAGGAAATTTGGCAACGAGTGATGAGGAGAAGGCTGAGGTGCTTGATGCCTTCTTTGCCTCAGTCTTTAATAGCAAGGTTAGTTGTATTGATGAAATCCAGCCTCCACAGCCAGAACACAGAGACTGGGAGAACGACCCCCCTGCAATCCAGGAGACAGTCAGTGACCTGCTGCATCACATAGACATACACAAGTCTATGGATCCAGATGGGATACACCTGAGAGTGCTGAAGGAGCTGGCTGGGGTGCTTTCCAGGTCACTTTCTACCATTTACGAGCAGTCCTGGTTGACCGGGGAGGTCCCAACTGATTGGAAATTGGCCAGTGTGACGCCCATCTATAAGAAGGGTTGGAAGGATGATCTGGGAAATTACAGGCCTGTCAGCTTGACTTCAGTGCCCGGGAAACTGATGGAGCAGCACATCCTAAACACCATCATTCAACACATGAGGGAAAACCAGATGCTCAGGCCCAGTCAGCATGGGTTTGTGAAAGGCAGGTCCTGCTTGACAAACCTGATCTCCTTCTATGACAGGACGACCTGTTATTGGATGAGGGAAAGGCTGTGGATGTTGTTTACCTTGACTTTAGCAAGGTGTTTGACATTGTTTCCCACAGGATTCTCCTGGCAAAATTGGCTGCTCAAGGTTTGGACAATTGCACACTTTGCTGGGTAAAAAACTGGCTGGACGACCGGGTCCAGAGAGTTGTGGTGAACGGAGTTAAATCCAGTTGGCGGCCGGTCACGAGTGGTGTCCCCCAGGGCTGGGTTTTGGGGCCACTCCTGTTTAACATCTTTATTGGTGATCCAGACGAGGGGATCAAGTGCACCCTCAGTCAGTTTGCAGATGACACCAGGTTGGGTGGGAGTGTTGATCTGCTCGAGGGTAGGGAGGCTCTGCAGAGAGACCTGGACAGGCTGGAGCCATGGGCTGAGGCCAATTGGAGGAGTTTCACTAAGGGCAAATGCCGGGGGCTGCCCTTGGGCCACAACAACCCCCAGCAGAGCTACAGGCTTGGGGAGGAGTGGCTGGAGAGCTGCCAGTCAGAGAGGGACCTGGGGGTGTGATTGACAGCCGGCTGAACAGGAGCCAGCAGTGTGCCCAGGGGGCCAAGAAGGCCAATGGCATCCTGGCTTGTGTCAGCAATAGCGTGGCCAGCAGGGACAGGGAAGGGATCTGACCCCTGTACTGGCACTGGTGAGGCCGCCCCTCGATTCCTGTGTTCAGTTTTGGGCCCCTCACTACAAAAAGGACATTGAATGACTCAAGCGTGTCCAGAGAAGGGCAACGGAGCTGGTGCAGGGTCTGGAGCACAGGTCGTACGGGGAGCAGCTGAGGGAACTGGGGGTGTTTAGTCTGGAGAAGAGGAGGCTGAGGGGAGACCTCATCGCCCTCTACAGCTCCCTGAAAGGAGGGTGCAGAGAGCTGGGGATGAGTCTCTTTAACCAAGTAATAAGCAATAGGACATGAGGGAATGGCCTCAAGTTGCCCCAGGGAAGGTTTAGACTGGATATTGGGAAGCATTTCTTTCCAGAATGGATTGTTAGGCGTTGGAATGGGCTGCCCAGGGAGGTGGTGGAGTCCCCATCCCTGGAGGTGTTCAAGAGTAGGGTTGATTTGGAGCTTAAGGCTATACTGTAGGTGGGAACTGTGCTAGGAGAATGGTTGGACTAGATGATCTCCAGGGTCCTTTCCAACCTAGATGATTTCTGTGATTCTGTAAACATTCTGGAGTAACTGAGTTGCCTTCAGTTTACCTACCTCAGTTCCTGAGATCCCAGCATTCAAAGCCTTACTTAATCTGACACCCTGTTATTCTTTACAGATATCTGGGTATGAAATACTGCACTGGAGGGCACTGAAGAGCTGATACACTGTTGTCTTATCTTCTTAACCAGCCATTTACTTGGAAAAGTTAATATGAGTGTGACTGTGTTATGGGACTGGGAGGGAAAGGCAATTTAACCTTTGTATAAGAAACATCAGGGGTCACTGGTGGCTCCTCTTGAAAATCTGAAATAAAGATTGTTGTGTATTATATATGGCAGAAAGACTGAGAATATACAGCAAATGTGGTATCAAGGCTGTGATGTAATGTGAAGGAGAGATGTCTCATCCCATGCTGTACTATTGGACTGCAGGAATAAAACAGTGGGGGAAAAAAGAGGAATAAAACAGAGAAATGAGAGAAATTCAGAAAGTAATACAATTCCAGGAACTAAAGTTTCTGATACTGGAGACAGCAATAATGTTGTAGAAGAGAGCAAAAGAGAGATATAGATGTGGGGATACAGGAAAACAGGATGGAAGAGATAGCAAAATCCAGAAAGGATCTGGTATAAGATTCAAGTCATTGGTCAAGTCAAGAGAGATACATTCCCAGCTACCCATTGGATAACAAAACCCATCACCTACGGTTTTGTTTCTTTTTACAAAATACTGTGTGAATAGACTTCTGGTCCAGGAGTGCAGGGGTCTGACTGTCTCGACAGACTGCTCCTGCCCCTGCTTCCCATTGTAGAATTCATCCTGTGCTCTCCTGGAGACAGACACAGAGCTGAAAATACACAGGATCTCTGAAGTGATGCTCCAGTGCCAAAGACAACATCTTATTATACAATGTGGAGAGAGCTGGCAGTCATCACAGGTTTGAGATCTGAAGGTTACAAGCTTAGTGCGTTCTCCTGTGCTCATGGTCTATGGATACTTTTTGGACATCTTTAAATTTAGTTTTCTTTCCAACAGCTTGTATGTGCATTTTGCATGTGGAATGTTTAAAATAGAATGAGAAAATAAGAAAAAAACTGAAAGCCGTGCAGGTAAACTCAAGTTTGTGTTCGTTGACAGTTAGGGATGCCTCCAGGTCAACTTGTGCCATCTCCTCTGGAGTCTGGTGCACCCTCTCTCCTGTGTTTGGTATATTTAGGGTGCAGAGAGGGTACTGATGCACTAGTGAAGATTTTTTATTTTCTTAAAACTCATCTATTGCTTGCTAAGACAATCCATGTCCAGAGTGACACAGCTACTAGTCAGTCTTCTAAAACTCCATGGATTAGCAACAGATGTTTTCTCAGTTGTACAATGGAAAACATTTTTCTCTTATTCTGAAAGAAGCGACATATTTCTCTGGACATGGTACAGTCTGCGATGGTTTGGGTATGGTCTTTATCCACAATAGCTTTGGTAACAACACATATAATATAAGACAACAATCTTGCCTTCAGTTATTTAAGAGAAACCTGACTCCACTCCCGAGACAATATAACTCTGGCCAAAGGAAGTTCAGCTGGCTTCTTCTTTCTCTGAAAAACAGACCACACAATTGTGGTGGATGAAAGAGTAGCCAAAAAATTAAGAGATCATTTTCAGACAAATATCTTTTTTTTTTTTTTTTCAAATACTGTTTTTTTTTTTCCCAGTCCTCCCACTCTTTTGATATGAACTACTGCATATGCTTCGTGAAATTACCATATACTGCTTAGTTTATTTTTGTAATAACTGGATTTTATTTCATTTGTTTGCCTTTTGACCCTGTTTTGTTTACAGAGAGTTTTAAGGATCAAGGGATCTCTAGATTAGAGTCTCTTTAATGCAATATGCTTTCCATAGAAAACTGGAGGAATTTCACTGACAGTATCGACACTGATTTATCCCCCAAATCAGACAAGTACTGAAGTTACTACCAAGGGATTTTGATTCCTCTGCTACCTTTCCTCCTGATACTATTTTTTTTTATCAGATCACTTTGTTAAGTTTAGTTAAAGCTTGAAACCAAATCATGTGGTTTATTTTAGGTTTTTTTTTTAATCTGCCAACTTGGATTTTTTTAGTAATTTCATAGCTGAGTCAGGTTTGTTGAACCCTGTAGCTGCTTTCTCTTAAACAATCTGCTGAATTGTACAATGCACATCTGAGCGAAATGTTAGACTTGAAATGCCATCAAGCATATTTTATTTCTGAAACATCCTGGTATTCCAAATCACTCAGTGATTTGAAAGTCAATGGAATGAACCTCAGGAGAAATGAGAAAACTAGATTCACTGTTAATTTGATATTTGGAAGTGACATTTCATTCTGCATGTGGATGCTGAAAAAGCTGCCAAAACCAGGCTTTGCTAAAATATCATAATTACTGGTTCCTCTAATCCCCAAATACAACATTGTTTAATGAAAACAATATATTCTTCAGTCCCTTCACTCCACCATCTATTGTTTTATACCAGTTATTTATAAAAGGAAATGTCTGACTTTTTAAAATGGAATAATTGTATAGCTACTTGATTAATTTATTTTCACTCTGCATTATCAGTCTTGATTTAAACTGTGGGTCATTGTGTTCTGATTGTCTCATATTTTAACTGGTCAACTCCTTTTTCTTTGGCCTTTTTTCTATCAAAATGAACCTCACTTTTTTTTTTTTTTTCCTTTTTTTTTTTTTTTCCCCCCTGCTGTAAGAACCTCTATACTTGTTACGCCACTGTGCTCTAAAAGTGACCTTGTCTTGTTTGGCATACTGACAGCAGACATAGGCTAGTTGGTGTCTGAGGCATGTCTGGGTGCAGATGCCCGTGGCCAGACATAGTGCCTTGGTTGGAAATCATTCCTGGCTGAGAGGTCCAACGGGTCACTCCCTTCATGAAAAGCGTTGGTGCTGATAGCACTGTGTGACATGAGCTCCTGCCCGAGGTGAATATGGGTTCCAACTGACTGATGCAAGAGATTAGTAAAGGTATTTTAAGGTAGATATTCTCTTTTTCCAGCTACTATAAAAATAGCAGTGAGCAAAATGTAGATAATACAAAATGTCGGGCAGTTTACCAAGAGGCACAATGTAGCTAATCTTTGGTGACTGAGCTGTTGGATGGAGAGCACTGTGCTGTGTCACGGGGCGTGGCTGTCTGAATTCAATTTTGCTATTACACATACAAGACTTTCTCAGGCAAGAGTGCTGACTTCCCTGTACCTCAGTCTCAGCCCTTCTTTCTCAGAAGATCTCACCTGCTCCTGAATTGCAGGTATCTGAGGATATGATTGATGTCTGTGATCAGTGCTATCTGCCAGCGAAGCAAGATCATGCTGATACCAACAGCAGGGCCCAAGATGTGTCCTTTCAGCCCTGTGCACCAGTAACCAGAACTGCTTTCTGCTGCATTTCTCCAACCCAGCAGCTCTGGCCACCATGGTCTCTCTGAAACCAGAAGAGGCACTGACTCATCCAGTTGGATTATACTTAAGCTGTTTCAGACTAAGGACCTTCCCATTTTTGTCACATACTCCAAACTATTCCCAGGCTCACTGGGTTTGTGTTCAACTGCAAAACAGTGTTTGGAAGCTGAAGGAACCCAAGCTTTGTATGTTCTTGGTGAAGGGCTTGGCAGGGCATGACTTGTAACAGCAGCATATTGTTCTTGCTTGGCTTTAAATCTTAGCACTGCACTTCCTCAAGGAACTATCTGACATCCCAGAGCCTGGGAGGAAGTATGATGGTCCTCAGACATCTGATGATAGGTTTTGGTGGTGATCATTGCTCAGAGCTGACCACTCTCTGGTTTGGACTCACCTGTTGTGTGAGCACTCTGCTGACATTTAGAGGCACTGGTAAATCTGTTGGGTGTTTGGTGAGGAGCTGTCTCAGAACTGAGCCCTCTTTAAGAATATCAGTTTTACAGGCTGCTTGATAAGGTTTTTAAGCTATGCATTTCTTTCCAGAGTTCACCATTATGACAAACCTGTCTATCCTCAGCTAGTCGGAGCAGGCATGTTAGTAGTGGCCCACATATACTGAAATCTGTCTATATGCTGTGCTGTTGAAACTTCTCTTCCAGGTGTGTTATTTTCATTATAGAGCATTTAAATTAGTGTTACTGATTGTTTAATTTCTTTGTAGCAGATCTTGTTATTTCCAAAGCTGCTTGGAGCCTTTTGTCATGTTATTTTACTGTTTTTCCTCATCTGTTTAGGCTTAAGCACTCTGTATATGATAAAAAATTGTTTTATTTTCCTGTAAAACACCTTGGATACTGAATACAACCCATATGGCAGTTTGAGGAAACATGATCTCCCAAAGAGGGTGTTGAATGTGCACAAATATGTGCTTGTTTTTCACTAAGGGCACCTGCCAGAACCCTGCTGACACATCAAGTGTAAAAAAAATATTTGGCATCAGTCATCTCCTCCAAAATTCCCTTGTAGATATTGGAAAATACACTCTTTTATGTATTTATTTAATTCTGTATGATATTTCCTGGTCCTCATGGCCACATCTATACTGGAAAAGTAAACATGCCATGGCATGTTCTCTAGTACCAAGGCCAACTGGAATGGATATGACCTGAGTCCATGCTAGTAAATTTGCTGTTCCTCAAAACAGTGACAAGTTAGTAGGGATGGGCCCTGGAATAATTTAATCTATTTATAGAAACATAATCTGAAAGGACTAAATCGAAAGTCAGATTGGGCACTACCTAGCTGCCTTACAGCAAGAGGGAGGTGGCAAGAGCAAGAAGTAGGGAGGTGATGGCAGCAGGAGAAAGAGGAGAATAAGAAAGATGTTCATAAGTGGCATCCTCTCCTCCCTGAGGGTGGAGGCAATCTGAGGAGCCCAGATTGCTCCAAGTATGCTTTTTGCTGCATGCTCACAGGAGGGCTGGCCAGCTCTGCTGAGTGAACACTCAACTCTTCTCTTCACCATGTCAGTATGCAGTGCTCCAGAGCAGAGCGCAGAGACCTGTGGAGGGGGACAGGCATCCTGAGGCAAAAGCTGGTGGCACAGAGGGAATACTTGGCATGCAAAAAATAGTCACTTCTGTCCGTTCTTGCTTGTCCCATGGGGCTGTGTGTTGCCTGGGTCTGCACTGTTGCCTGTTCAATAATGTAAAATAGGCTGGGCTAGGTCCTGGTGGCTTTGGGAAATAAAGAAGGGAAAAGGATCAAACAGGCTGTTGAAGGGACCTTGCACAGTAGCTGCCAAAGGAGGTAGCATTTGCAGACCAGTTGCAGGCTAGCAGGTGCTGGGACTGATCAGTCTTTCAGACTCATTCCTGAATTGGGCAGAATTTGGTTCCCTCGCTGGAAGAGGTACTGAGCTGGCAGTGCTGGAGCGAGTGCATGGTGGAGGTTGGAGCGGTGTTTCTGCAGGTGCCTGCCATGGCAGTGCCTTGTCTGACCCACAGAGGGATGTCACATGGGGTGACCACTGCTGACTGCAGCACCACCTGGGACTTTGGGGTGTGCATTGACCTCGGAGAGGGATGGGTGCTCCTGGCTCTGCAGGCTGTTCCCAGTAGGCCTCCCTGATGAAACCAGGGGGGTCATCAAAGAGTCAGGCAGTAGGTACCATCAGATATACATAGTGACACAAGGGACAATATAGGACATGAGCAATCCAGAAAATGAGCATATTCAACTCTGTCATCAGCCCTTTTATCTATTTATAGCTAGGGGAGCTTTCTCAGGGCTTGTCTTGTGGTACTTTTTCATCGTCATTTTATGATATTATGTCCTAGAAGTTTTTCTTGATTTCCTAAGTATTTGTCCCTTGGTCTCTTGGTGAGACCAAGAATTTGGCATATTTATAAGCCAATGAAAGTTTCACCAAAACATAACATATTGCAGTTAGATTTGATAAATTGTTTTAGCTAAAAAGGGCAAAAGTTCTGTTAATCACTCTGAGTGCAACATTTTGCTGGTTTGTTTTATTTTATTTTATTTTATTTCAAAATGTATTCAAAACTAATGTATAATCAAAATAATTCATGTTAGAACGGAATTTGTTTTCAAGTAGAACATTTGATCTAAAACATTTGTTATAATTTTCTAAAAAGTGACCTTGAATACTTTATGCAAGACTGACTAGAATGTGAATAGGCATTGATTTAAACATTAACTTGTTTCATTTTGTTTCTCTTTTGTACCTCTTCTCCTCTAAATGCTTCTATACAAATATTTATATGTATTGTTGGCAATCACCAAATAAGAATGTAAAACTACACACAACTGAGTTATAGTTGTTATTTTAAATTGGCTACTTCTAACAGTAATCATTTAAGAATTAATAGTAGCTATTATATCTAGCTATGTAATTATTTGGTATACTCCCAAATGATAATCTGCACTTAAATTCAAGTGGCTGAAAGATTGTAATCTATGAAGGAGCACACACCATTGCACACAAGCACCTGAATCCTTACCTAAGACTAGAACCTGAAGCCCTCTTTTCCCCCAGCTTAGGTTTTGCAACATCTAAAAATGTTGTGGAGTCAGTTGTCAGCAGTCTCTGAGTGGTGGTGGGGTGAGGCTCTTCCCAAGAGCACTGTACCAGTCCCAGATTCGGGGCGGGAGCTACCTTATGCCAAGAGTGGGGATGCTCCTGGAATGTGGCCCCACTCAGGGCTGCCTGTGTGCTCTGCAGAAGCTAAGTCCTGTTGCAGGAGCAGGTTCCTGGGGGACCACACATCATCCCCTGGGACAGACACCCTCTGCAGCAGTATTTAAGGTGGCGTATGCTGTGCAAGCTCTGGGGCTGAGAGCAGCACCCATGAGTGACCTAATGGTAACAGGGCTTGAACAGCACTGCCTGGTGTGCCAGGCTGGGTCAGCACCAGGGCTGCCACACCTGAACCATGCTCCAACACAGGACGATGACATGCCCTGTCCCTTGCTTCTTTCCTTATGCACACAGTTCTGTTTCCCATGCATGTTATTCATGAGGAGACATCACCTTTTTTTGAACGATATTTGGAGCAATTTCAGACTGGTTAGGAAAATACATACTTCATAGAGACCAAAGATTTCTCATTGGAATCTATATTGGGTTTTACCCACTAAATCACAGATAATGGGTCTAATACTGAGCAACTATCAGTACCATGAGCTCTCTGTGACCTGCGGTAATGTGAGACAGGAATTTAATCTTCCCCTGCAAACATGAGCTCCTCTTCAGCCCTGTTACATCCATCGCTGGGCTCGGGAGCAAACTGCTGAGCTGCAGCGTGGTCTGCCTCTGGGTGTCTTGTGCAGCTGACAGCATTCGCTGACACTCTCTCCATAACCCTCAGCAACACATTCAGCTCTTCTGCTTTTCGAGGCCCTAGTTGCTTTTGATGATTTAGTGTCCTCTTTGATTCTGGCCCCAGGCTTGGAAAAGTGAGTGCTGCCAACCTGCTTGGAGCCTACAGGGTATTTTACAATTAATAGCATCCCTGTTGTTTCCTCAAAGATCACTTGGTATTTTCAGCCTGAACTTATCTTTGCCATTGTTTCATTTCCTCTTTGTTTCCCCTAACAGCCTGTTTTGATTTAACCCTATGTGGTCAGACATGACATAAACTGAGTTGTGTATAACATTTGAAAAGCACATGAACAATTGTCTTTATGGCATTGCAATTTGCACATTGATGCTTGCTTTGCATATTACTCTTGCTGAATTGCCATCAGACCTGCACCTGCAGTCTGGTTCTAGCTGGAGACCTGCATATTTGCACCTCAAAGTGCCTGGCAGCAAGCAAAAAATTGAATTAGTCAGTGCTTGGGCTGATGGCTTTCTTTTAGTGCTTTTTCTCAAAGGAAAATTGGCTTTGGTCTAAACATTTTCTGGGAGCGTCTGTTTTTTGCAGAGACTTTTATTGAAGTTTACTTTTCCCAGTTTTCACCACCATTGCTGCTCACTTTCCAAGCAATATTAATCACCCCAACAAAAAATACCGACCTCAGCTTTTGAAAGTGTACCCCCTTAGGTGTCTTCTTTACGAGCTATGAAAGTCTGCATGAGGTTGCCCAAACATATGTTTGTGTATTTAACATCTCTCAAAACCTGGCAGATGTTACCCGCTCTATCATGTTACGGTGCAGAATTTTAAGGTTGCTACGTCTGGAAAACTTTCCCCTGAATAAAGTGTGGGCTTGCAGCAGGCTGATACTTTGCTCACACAATCTAGTGCTAATCTCTTGGCCCACGTCCATAAAGCTGACCAAATCATGGAGCCCTTTCTCAGAGAGGTATTTATTCTGTTTCTTTAGTGAGGGATAATTAATAGCTTTGGATTCCCACCAGCCATTTGAGTGAATGGACAGGACAGCAGGAAACAAGGATGAGTAACGCTGGAGTCAGAAGTTCTTAGAAAGAGAAGTCCTCTTCTGCTTCAACATTATTTTGGTTGCTTATCGCTTCTTGATGTACAAAAATTGGCTTCCAAGCTATGATGCTAATAAAGGGCCACATTTTTTTGTGCCTCTAGCTCCCCTGGCTTTTCCTGAGCTTCCACCAGGGATTAATTTGGCCCAAAGCATCCACTCACAACTTCTATGCTTGCGGGGGTAGGCAGGCTTTCTGGCATGTGCTATGCCGAGTCATTACAAATTCGGTCTCTGGGACACAGCTGTGCTGGGGCTGCTGCTCTCTCTCACAGACACTTCATGCAGCCTCAGGCTGCTGACACTGCTCGCCTCCTTGCTGCCTTTCCACCTTGCCTTGCCTCACTGGGCCAAAACACAGTTATCACTCTGTTTGTCTCCCTGCCCTTTCTTCGGCATCAGCAGCACAGATTGCTGGGCTCCTGCGCCCGGTCATCCTTGTGCCCTGCATGCGGGTGGCTGCCAGTGGTCATTCATTCTGCTGCGTCATATGCAGCTTTCTGCTTCTTATAAAAGAGATGATGGAGTTTGAAGCAGCACTGGGCTCCTGACTAACACTTCTAGGATCTCAAGTCTTCCTTTGACAGCACTAATATATGAAGGAGAACAGCTTTCTAATTTCACGTGTCCAATTTCTGAGGCATTCTTTTTCTAATATAATTTTTTTTTTTTATCTAGTAATCCAGACAAAAGAAAGATCTGGTGGTTGTGACTAGAAATAAGACAGAATTTGAACAATTTATTCCCAGTGCTGGCAGTTCTAGATTTTTTTTAAAAACACCCCCACAGCCCAACACAAAACTGTTTACTGCTATAGTAAAACCCAGTAATTAATAAAAATAATAAAAAACTAAATACGCTACGTGACTGTATAAAAACCTACTTGCCACTAGGGGAGAAACAGAAAGAAGTTGATGAGGGAAAGGTATGGCACTACAGACCTTGACTCTGCATTCAGAGCTGGGGTTAGAAGGGAATTAAAATGAAAAAAGTCCTAAATTTCCCTGGTCTGGGGGTTCACATTAGCAAACCCAAAAGTTCTTGCCAATTTTGCCAATTTTTTTTTTTAAAGTTTTCAAGTCCCTAATTTTATCTTCTTTTACTTTTGTAACTTTTCCATCATAAAGCCAAATTTTGATGGTAGAAGAGATTACAGTATCTTGCGCAGATTTTCTCAGACATGTAGATACCTGTAATTTAGTCCTGAACAGCCACAATCACCCCCTTTTGACCAAAATGTCTCCCGTGATCCTCCCTGAGCAGTGGGTGTTGGTCACTGCTCTGTATTTGCATGTGAAATACACCAAACAATTTATGCTACTGCTTTCCCCAGAGGTTATAGAAGGTGTTTGCAATCCATGAAGGTCTCCATTCCTTTTCAGGGCAGCTCTAGAGAGACATGGCAGGTTTTTTTCAGCCAAGCCTTGTGTGTGCCACCCTCCTTGTCCCCAGTCTAAGCCACTAATTGACGGTGTCCTTCATGGAGGAAGGACACTATTAAACTTTTTGTGGTGTCAGTAGGCTTTGCTACAAAACATCTTCTTCTCTTAAATCTGGGCCTGGGTTTAAAATTTCACACCAGCTTCCAACACTAGTACTTTCGTTTTGTCTTTTCACTTGACAGAACCTGACCTATAGATTTTTTTCTCCTTGCAGTTTATATAGCTAAGACATCTCTAAAAGCCAAGCAGCCCCTACTTTGTCATGTACTTTCACAGTACATCTTGCTGTGAGGATCCTGGAGGCTTCTCTGCAGTGTGTTTGCACTGCAACATTCTCTTTCCTTTTCTTCAATCTAAAAAAGCAGAAGGTCCCTGCAGCCTCAGCAGAAATACCTGTGGCACCACTCATGAGTGCTGCCCGCTCACCATCCCTGGCATGAGACGGCAGGTCGCAGAGCAGCACATTCTGTTTTCCTCATTTCTGCTGTGCAGAGGTTCTTTGAACACAGCCTGTGCCTCCAGAGTAAAACCTAAGATATGTCAGGCTGAGTTAATTTGTGGGCTAGACAAGCTTAACAGTATCCCTGTAAGGGTTTTGCACAGAATGTACCGGTGTCTCCAGACTTGGAAAGAGTTCGCTTTTCTGAGTCAGGCAATGGGAGCCAAATTCAGATGTGAATCTGAGTTCTCCAGTTCTGGAGGGAGTCTGTGAGTTGGTGTATTTTACACCTTCTTCCGCCTCCCCTCATCCTGGGAGTGCATTATGCTGACCCAGCTTCCCTCAGATTTAGTTTTCATTTAATGTTCACTGAGATGCACTCAGGCTCACATCCACCAGCCACAGTATAAATCCCCCGGCTTTTTACATGAGCTCTGAACCTGGCCATCCAAAGCTGCATTTAAAGAATTTAAGGAAGTCTTAAGTTAGTTAACCCTCCACCAAAGGGCTGAGAGAGACGAGTGGAGCAAGTAGAGCAGCTAATAGGAGAGCATAAATTCAAACTGGGCTTTTCCTTTTCTTTGCTTTCTGACTCTGTTGAGTGAATATTATTAATTGGCCTAAGATACTAACCTAAGATAGTCCTAAAAGTATTCTAAGTTTGTGTTTAAGTATTGAACTGGTGAATTTTCTGATGTATTTTTTGGGCCCCTGATCCTATGCTGACAGGCACCAAAGACCCCAGCCAATCCAGAGCTGCAGAGGAAAGCTCAATGTGTAATCTCCTCCCACACCTGAGCTAGGATGGGCATGGGCCCAGACCTTAGCCAAAGATTAAATATTTGTGTATGCCATACTAATGTATATACCTTAACATGCATCTCATTATCAACAATGTAATTACCAACACTTTTCTCATTATTTTAATTACTTATAAATTTAATTGTCAACATATATGCTATTGATATCCTGAAGACAGCTATTTACAACCTCACAAGAAAAGAGAAATATACTGAAAAGCACATTTATAGCTAAAAACTTAGCATACATATGTCATCAAGAGTATATCTCATTTCCTATCCAACAGTGACTAAACTTTGAGGCACCTTGGATATTTTGATTTAGATTACCTAATAACTCTAATACTCCGAATCATATTTGCTCTGTCTTCACAGTTGTGCAATAACATTGTCTTGAATGGAAAGAAGAGTCTCGGTCTATGTACCTCTTGACAGGTAGAGGCTTTACAACATGGGTGACAGAAACTGCTCTGTATAACTTTGAAATAACAAGGACTTCGGTATTAAAGCTTTACTGCAAATTTTGGAACTGTTTGCTGATGGTAACATTTGAAGGAAGCATCCTACAAAGACTCCACTTGCACTTTATTTGAGATATGGCATATCCAGTTGCAAACACTTTGCACTGTAGCTATCATGTACCAATATTGATCTTTTCCAGTGTATAATGTCACTGTATGATGTGTCTCATTGACTTACCAAGCATGTAGGTTACCACACTGGGAGGTTCTGCATCTTTTGAGTTGTTCAGATTTAAGGAGCACTCAAATGGAGAAATAAATTCACCACAAGAAAAAGTTCTTTGTCCATTCAGAAGCAAGGCTGGTGAGCCTCAACACAGATCCTCTATGGTCACTTTGCTATCTAGCATGGTGGCATGCTTACACTGAAATCAGAAGTGTGAAGCACACTAGATGCTCATATGCTGTAGCCAAGCCAGCTTTGAATGGCCATTTTTTCGGAGTGTAACTGTGGCAGAATGAGATTAATGCCTGAAAAAGAAGTCTGGATGAAGTTTTAAGAATAAACTCTTTTGGGGATATTTGGCATTAAAAATAACAAAGCCACTTGGAAAGCTTTACCATCAAAACTGTCAGTGAAATAGTTATGGTCACATTGGCTTTGTTCACATTTCAATTTAACTGTTTTGATGGAAAAGATCTTAAATTTTTTAGGCAACCTTTTTTCAGAAATGCTTGTGGGCACCATGCTGAGAAAGTCCTCAGGGAGAGTAAGAATTGCACATATCTTATGGGGAGGAACAAGTTATTTGCCTGAAATAGTTTTCCCATCCATGTCAAAATTGGTTGTCTTTGGTGGTACTCTACACTAGGATTACCTGTGGTGTTCTCACTCGCTGGATAAATAACACGCTTCAGTTTCCTGGGCTGCTAAGCTGGTACTTTTCATCAGCACTAAATTCACATTGAAAAGAAAAGGAAATGAAGCCATTATACTTTAGTTAAGGAAATGTGCCAAGAATGAAAATAGCATAGCCTTAATCCTTTCTCGTGACAAAGGGACAGTTTTCACAGGTTACACATGATAAAAGTATAATTTTTCATTGGGTATTACTGTCAGAGAGCCATAGAAAATATTTTGTAAAGGGTGTGATTTATTTTTATAGAAACAGCTTCTCCTTCCAAACATGAATTAAAGTCAAGGTTGTATGTGCTTGAATTTGGACCAGTTTCTCATATGTTATCTTCCTCCATTGCTTGCTAAAGTGGAAGAGAACAGAAGGCCCCATGAAGAAAACGTCTCTCAGCATCAGCCAAATTAGGGAACACATGCTTTGAAATGAAGGAAAGGTGATCTCTCAGGGTAGTTTATTCCATCAACAATTTCCAGCATTCTCAGGACATTTGTAAGTAGTGTAATCTCAATTTCCTTTTCTTCAGCACATTATAAAATTGAACATATGTGAAGAAAGGGGAAAGATAACTGATCATGTTTAGGTGTGATTACACTAGTGCTGTGACTTAACGATTGAGTTAGAACAGGGCTCTGGAAATGGCAAAGACAATGAATTCTCTCTTCTTTTTTCCTTGCTCTAATGACTATCTCCTTCAAAGATTAAGGAAAAATACACTTTCCCTTAGCGAACAGAAGGCCTGTTTTTCTGACTTTGAATAAAAAAATGGAGAAATTCGTAACTGAGTTATTCCTTTTTCATTTCATAGATGAGGAAGAAATTAGTTGTTAGTATTGTGTTCATGTAAAAGACACTACCTAGCAGCATTTGCTCAAAGCAGGCTTTTTAAACTTGGGTGTAGAGCTGTTTCCCTACAGAGCTTTGTCCCTGCCACCAAGCTCAGATTGCACTATTTTTTCTCACAGCCCTAAACCTTTCCTGGTCTGAGATGTTTTACTGTTCCTGAGGATGTATCCCACCAGTGAAACTCAGCTGGATGGGCAGAAGGGACTGCCACCTCCTGCTCTCTTCCCTTTCCAAATCTCCTTTCTCATCAGTCCCTTCCCACACGTATAGTTGCCCCATTGGGTTTGCTGGTGGGGCTGCTTTGGTATGTTTTCCAACCTGTGTCAGTCCAAATCTGCCAGGCTACCTAGAATACTTTTTCTGTTTGCTAACCTGGATGAATCAGATAAGGCAGTGCTCTTGTGAGTATATCAGCTGACAGACTTGAGTGGGACAAGGGAGAGCAGATGGGAATCATTTTACACCCCATAGTGGATTCTACTATAGATTTTGTTGGGGTTTTTTACAAATGAGAGCTGGGGAAAGAAAAGCACACTGAAATAAATGGTGGTTGGGTAGCTTCTGCAGAAGTTTGCAGGAAAATGAGCAGTTGTAGTCTATAGGAAAGGGATCATTTCCACCCAGAACTGACAAAGACGAGACCAGAACAAGTTAATCTATTTCATATCACGTTCTGGCTCTAGCTGGTTAGCAGCACAGCATTCTTTGGCATTTCAGTTACTGTTCTCTGATACCTTGGTAGCTGAAGGTGATCCCCTAGGTAAGTGGACTGTGCTTCCCCACTCACTTATGGTGGATAACAACTTCTGTAGCCTGAGAAAACCCCTAACCAGAAATGAACATCAGAATAAACACAGCTGGGACAAGTTGCTTGCTGATACGAGTCAATAAATAGTCACTGCTAGTCTGAACCTAGTTCACATCAATGGTCTGGTGCACAGTGTGATTCTGCCATATGCATACTCAAAGGTTTCTCTGTAAACATTTTCTGCTCACTGCAAAACTGAACAAACCAATGAAAATATAGAAGTAAGGTTTGGATCCTGTATAAGAGAGTGGGTTTTGCTCCCCCACATCACTTTTCTCCTTTGACAACAATGTGGTGCTTTGTCTCCATAGAGCAAATTGTATGAAGATGATGGTAAATGGAGTTTAGTAGCTGCAGATCTGGATGCCACGTTTTTCCCTTGCAAGAGAGCTTAAAGAGCTATTAAAGGGCAAGAGAATCACAGAGCCCCAGTGCAACTGAGCCTGGGATTTCTGCCAGCAGTGGAAGCTGTTGTTAGTTGAAGGCTGCCCAATCTGTCCAGACTTCATGAGCAACAACAGGTTGGGGTCAGACTCCAGAGACTCTGAAGCCCAAGGTGAATTGCTGGGTCTTGATGGATTGTATTGTGGATGATTGGTCAATGTGCCCCTGAGAGCAGGCTCTCACATCTAGCAAGAAATGGGTCAGAGCCTCCCATGCATCCCTGAGTTATGCATCTTTGTAGGTCCCCTAATCTTTTGCATCTCTGCCAGCTTCCTAAATGGAAGGAATGATGCATCAGACATTTGAGCATCACTCACACTTATGAGGAAGCACTCCCCCCCTCTGCTTGATATCAAGCAGAAGTTCAATATAGGGCTTGAGTCATAGGGACTCCAGTTCCTCCCAACCTGTTTAAATAGCCAGTTTCAAATGTACAGCCTGAGCAGCTCAGTCTGCTAGCACAGCAGTTTTGTCCCATCAGAGTGCTATGTCAGTCAAACATATTCTGAGTGCATATAGCAGTGCCATGAGATCCGCTCTTTTCTAACTGCTCTTAGATGAGACCATGGTTAGAGTTGTTTTCTATCATGAAGATATAGACACAAGTTTTTAAATTTTTCTTTTATGTCTCTATGTCTGTAGTTTTGCTCTCTCTTTAGGGTTCAGAAACTGATGCAGTTTCAGAACTGCATCTGAACATCTTGCGGTGGAGCACAGGACAACAGAATGTGCAAAAGTTGCTTTATTCTTCTTGGATTCCTTGATGTTGAGGTGGTTGGCTGGTGGCCAAGTTCGAGTGCATGTACCCATAGGTATATAGGTCCAACAAATACCAATAGGGGCATCATTTTAAGTAACATGTACCTTATTCAAGGGATTTTCAAGGAAGTTGCATCCCACTCCTTTGACAACTGGGAAATTAACTGTTTTAAGTTAGTTCCTTGGTCACCAGACAATGTCTCTTCTTCTGTGAGACAGTCCTCCTGTGAGCAGGTAAGGCAGCTTTAACTTTGTTCTGTGCTTGTCAGCTCCAGATAACTGTAGTCTGCTGAAGAGAAGCACTTGGCGAAGATGAGTGGTCAATTCAGAAGTACTGATAGTTCTATCTGATTGATATTTGCAACCACGAAAAGGCAGGAGATGACCCGTGCAAAAATAGTTCAGTCAAGGCAGATGAGAAGTTGCTTAAATTTCTTTTCATCGAACATGTTATGTAAGATGAGCAAATAGATCAAACCAGTAGACTCTATTAACAACATTTTCCAGCTTTCAATTGGTGAATCTTTGCTCTAACTCACAGGAGAAATATGTTCTCAGTTGGAATGTGCACGTATCCTTATCCTCTGTGGTACAGCTCATTCTTGTTTGGAGGCTTTCTTGCACAAACTGGGAATGGTCAGACTGAGAAGCTTCCAAGTGTGACACACTCCAGGTTTTTCTTGTGGTGTGTCACTCTCTTTTCTTCCTTTTTCATTGTACTGCCCACTTTTTCTAATGCTTTAACTAAAAAGAAGAAAACAAAGGAGGAATTTTGTAATTTTGATAATGTCAGAACAAAATGTTTCACATTTTCAGAATTCCACTTTCCTCCCCGACATTGTTTGGCTGAAACAATTTGCTGAATTCAATCCAAACTCCCAAATAGCTTTAGTTGTCCTGCATTTTTTGGCAAGTAAACTATTTGTCTAAAAATTTTTGTCTGGCTCTAAAATTTATCTCAAAGTTCTCTTAAATGAGATCTAAAACAGAACAGTTGTCACTGCCATATATTTTGGGGAAAAAAAATGGCTGTCCACCCATGGTTAAAAGCATCATGAAACAGTAACCCCAAAAGCTTTGATGTTAAAGTTGGTAGTCAAACACAGCACAAATAATTACAGGCTTCCTACTTCTGTGCCCTTGAATTTTCACTGACTTCTATCCTCACATGCTCCTAAACTGTGGCACTGCACTTCTGAATATGTGCTGTTTTCCATCTCAGAGGAGACTTACTCAATCTTTGTTATACATCCGGTATCTAGGTTGTATAATATGTAATTAAATAATGCTTTTGATGTGGTTTGGGGTCCATGGATAAAAGACAAAAGAGAAATTCAAATTGTTGTTCTCAGGAAGTTTATTACTTTGTGTTCATGATATACTAACTCTACAGACTAGACTTGCATAAGTAATTTCATTTTTGTAACATCTCTAACTAATCATAGTTGCAGTATGACAGATCCAAATTGGACAGATGTTTCTTAAAAATGAAATGTCCAAAGGCAATAGTGTTGAAGTTGCCAATGAAAAAACAAAGACATCTGTACTTTTTAACTAAATTTGAAAGTGTTTTTATTCCTTCTCCTATGTTTCTGTAATTTTAGGTCATGTTAGAATCAGTCTGTGTTACTGATTTGTGAAGTCTATTGTCTAGTGATGTCAAAAACTGAAAACGAAATCTATTTAATTTGGTATCACTCTGTGAGCTTCACTGTGCTTTCCAAATATTTCTTCATCTCTTCTTGGGGTGACAATCTCTCATGGGCTGTTAGACCAGCAAATGTGTATTTCACGCACTTTCATGTGTCTATCAACTTACAGCACAATTCCCGTGAACCTCTTTTTATCTTTCTTTTCTGACTCTGGTGTTCATATAAAAAAGATTGATTTGACATATCCATGCTAATTCAGACTCCTTATCTTAGGGAGATTTTACGATACAATATTTCTGCTTCACATTGCTTGCTTGTTAGTTTATGGGTAATGGTGTTTATCTGAGTAATACATCTGATGAAATCCTAACACTGGTGATCTAATAATTTTTCATAGGGTAAAAAGGTACAGGCAAGAGCCATATTACCTAACAGGGTCAGGCTGTCATCTACTTTACTTTGTTCCATTCTGCAAGCAGGCTGATGTACTGGAAAATTCAAGTGATTTCGAAGTGTGGTATCAAAGCCTAAGTAGAACAAGACTGGAGTGGGAGAGAAAGAAAAACAAAGGGAATATTTGTCTCACTCTGTATACACTTAATTTATTTTGGGAGGTGTTTCACTGAAATCAAAGTTGCAAGCTGTCACCCTTACAGAAAAGACCATTACCTTGCAGGATAAGAAAGACAGTCAGGGGGACAGTTCTACTGCAATATAAAATATAAATACCATATAATAGATGTATATTTTTCTCTATCTCAACTTTTAAGTCCAGAAAGCACATCTGGTTTTTTGTACCCATTTAAAAAAGACTAATCTGAAGCCCAGGTCCAGATTTTCCAATAGGCTGGAAAATGGGTGGACCATTTTTTTAGTGGTAGTCTAGCACTTCTTGACTGTAATTTTTTTAAACAACAGGTATTTTGGTTTCATGTGAACATGATGCAATTTACCCTTTCAGAATCTGCCTTCCAGATGTGTAAAGTATGTGATCCTGGACACACGTGGACAGAGAAGAGGATGCCCTTTCCAACAGGAGCCATTGGCTTCTTGTATTATCAAAACACCCAAGCTCTTGGCTGTCTGAACTCGTGGAAGTGAACTGGAACTTTAAAGTATCACTCTTTTAAAAATTAATTTAACTAATATGTCTCACAGTATAAATAAACATTTCAAGATACATAGGTATTAATACAGCTTACTCAAAGCAGAATTGAATTTGTTTTCCTTCTTAAAACTTCAGCTAAATTATCTACATTTTCAAATATACCTTGGGCTTACAAACTATGACAATAAGATGTATAGTGTTAATTTTACACTAAGATTTCTGTTATAATTAATTGTTTAAATGGTGACTTTTCATTTTTGTTTAGCAAATCTTTGAGGATTGTCCATCATATTATTAGAAATTCTATGAAGTCCTTGAGACTCTAGAATGCTGCCTTCAAAAAAACATTAATGGGGCTAGACACTTAAACTAATGTTATTCAGTGAAGATTTAAGTATTCATTTTAAATTGGAATATTGTCATTAGGATATATTTAAAACCTCAGTTGGATGATTTTTCACATTGTATTAGCAAATTAATGTTATAAGTAACCGAGGCTTTATAAAGATAATACTAACTAGTTTATGACTACCTTTCGAATGATGATCCAATGTTTCATGAGCTTTTATTGCTTATTAATCTAGCATTAAAATGGAAAGTAAGAAAACATTTTAGAGTAATTATTGACCTGTTCATCAGCTAAAAGAAAAACCTGAGGTAATTAAAGTTCATTTAATAAGTGCCTGCCTACATTGAAGACCCCATAGGTCATGGCGTTGGTGGTGGAGCGTTGTCAGCGCTTGCAACAGTCACTTTAAGAGGGTCAAAGTGGGTTCTGCCTCTTCTGCCAACAAGGAGGGACAGAAATCTGAATTTTTGTTTTTATCTCCCCAGGCACATTATTTAAAGCAATTTCATTCCCTCAAATAAGAAACGTGGCTCTTTAGACTGCATGGTCTCCATGCATTGTGCTGCTTCCTTAGTGGGATATCAACTTTAATTCCATTGAAGTTACTCTGTATTTAGATTTTAGTAGTGAAAGGAGCCTTCAGCATTTCAAAGTGTCGTCAATGCTGCTCATTTCATAGTCTGACTGCCTAAACTGTATAGTCTGAGACACATAGAGAAGGGCAGAAATGGAAGTGGAGGAGGTATTAAAAGGAAAAAAAGCCACTAATAAATGATTCATATAACTGCATATCCAGGTTATATATATGTACACACACATATATATATATATATACATGTATCTTTGTATATACGTATATACATGCATACACACACACACATGTATAACCTTTTTCTACTGAAGCCAGTGATTTAGCTTCAGTACACAGTCACTGGTAAAAGCCCTAACTATAATTAAAGGTAAGACTACATCTACTTCCAACTTTTACCAGAGGTTAACAGGTGGGAGGGATTCAAGCTTGGGGTTTTAGTTTAGCTAATGCCATCCTGTGCATAGAGACCATTTCATAGATTTGAACCTTGACTCCAACTCCCCAAATGGTCAGGGTCCTGATCTGAAATTGTGGTTTAGGCTCTACCTGAACAGCTTCATCACAAAGATGCTAACACAGCATTCAGTAAAGACCTATTCTGCGGTAATATCAACACATGCTTCTTTCTTTGGCTACAATGCAATTCTTTGCTTTGTTTCCCATGACACTTTTTGTTGTTATTGCACAAGGCTTTCCAAAGAGTTAAATGGTAGTATGTTTACTTGAGACTGATAGAAAAGTTCTTTCAGTGCTCAAAAAGCATTTCTGTATTTCTAAAGAAGCTTTCAAAATATGATGGCCAAAATATTTTAAATATGTGTCCCTGTGGTGATGTCATCCTCAAGGGAAACATACTTCTGATATGAAGTATTCCCATTAGGAATTTTGGAGATCTTGCATCTGTATTCTTAACCTCAAGAGGTTATCAAATGATAATAGTTAATTGTAAAATGGGATGTCATCTAATGGAGTGCTGGCAGGCATGTTGGCCGGTAGTTACAGGTCATTGCACAAATATTTGTAGAGGAAGTGAAGGCTTCATTTGGCGTTAACAATCAGACATCTTAGACAAATATTCGTGAAGTGAATAATGTTCTGATTCAGGCAGAATCAAAGCCTTGCTGGTCATTTTGGGTAGCACAGCCATACATGCACGCCAGAGGGGCAGAAAAGCTGTAGGAGATCTCTGGGATTGAAGTCTGCAAAGTTATTCCTGAGCTAGCTGTGACCCCCAGCTGCTGAGCACCAGGAACACTGCACTGTTATCTTGACCATCAGACTCACAGTATTTAGGAAATACTGACTCTCCTGTGCAAGGATTTGGGAAGTAGCAGCCTGAAGAAGGAGCCCTGTGAGTGGGGAAGCCCAGCACGGAGAGCACCTTCAAAGGCTAAAGAGGAGTCCATGGGTCCCTTCCTCCCCTAGCTGAGAAAATTGGATGCTGCCAGGGAAGCTTTGCTCCCCTTTGGAAGGAACTTGTTTCTCCACAGCAGTGACAGTGACAGGATCTCCTGTCCCAGAGAGGCAGCATTTACTCCTGCGTTTCTGACCTGGCACCAAGACTCTGTGGTATCTGCCTGAGGAGGCAGCTGGTGATAAAACTCTCTGGAAAGAAGTGTTTTGAGTGTTGACTTTCATAAGGAATAGTTTCCAGTGGCTGACCCTCTCCTGCTCCTTCAGCCTGCAGCGAGGAGCACTCCACCTCGGCACATGATTTCCCTCTAGCAGTGTTAGCAGACAAGAAGTGGCAGATGCTATAATATACCCAGTTGGCCACCAGCCGGATTTGAGCACAGAGGGTCCCTCGAGAAAATTAATCCAAATTAACCAGAGATGCAAAGTGGATTTACCAGCTGTAATAAAGCATTCATCTTCAGATTTAGTTTAACTCCATTATGAGTGGAATTAAACTATGCTGAAATCAGGTCACTTTAATTCTGAATACTAACACACCCACAAGAGTTTGATGTGGTGTAACTAATCCATGTAAAGCTAATTCAGATTCCAGGTTTGCCGCCCTGCAGACGAGGCTATGCTGTATCTCAGTGTTACTTCAGCGGTAGAGCTGACTGCAGGGAGTGGGGTCCTGCCCTGATACACCCCCTGCTTCACCCAGTAGAGGAACTGGGGCAGAAGCAGGCCTTAAAGGTTGTTTTCCTGATGAAGCAGATTGGAGCACTCAGGCCTGCCAGTGGCACTGTCTTCGAGCAATGTGAAGCACCACGCAACATGATACAGCTGTGCTGGAAGAATGCAAGCCCACGCTGTGCAGAGGCTGTGGGTTTGGCTGCAGAGCCTGCTCCTTCCCCACTCACTGGGGTGATGATGGCCCCAGTGTGAACAGGATCCTGGGGTGGCATGAGAAGTCAGATTCCTGTGATGAGTTGCTCAGCAGAGATATCAACCTGGCTCTGATTTCCATGGGGTGCCAGCAGCTGACGGCAGTTAAAGGCGGAGGGCCTTGTGTGCAGGAGTTCAATGCCACTGAAGCTGGCTCTGCTGAGGAGACCATGACCGTACTGGGTCCTGCCATGTGTGCAGCGTAGAGCTGTCTGATTATAAAGTGGCAGGAAAATTTAGTCTGGTCCCTGGTCCGAAGTTCACTGTGAGCTCCTCTGGCGTTTGCTTAGTCCTTCTTCAACCCCAACCTCAATTTAAAGATTTAAGAATTGTATGGCAGATGAGGCCTATGATCTGCAGCACAGTGCTTGGGTTGCTGAGCGTGCTGGCTCTGCTGGCAGCAGGTTTTGAGCTGACCTTTTGGGCAGAGCAAGTCTCACCCCTCTGGCTCTCATCTCTTTCCTCAGTGGTCAGTCTGTGTCTGACCCACTTGCAGCACAGTGCGGAGGCCTCTCTCCAGCTCCAAGAGATGCCGCTAGGATGCCTCAGTTGTGTGTCATGCATGATAACAAATGCCAAAGCAAGCTGTTGGGAAAGACCTCCACATTGTAAGGAGCCCTGCTTGGCAGCACACCCCCTGGGCAGCTCAGCACCATCATCCCTCCTCACCTTGTGCTCTGCCTGCCCCAGACCTGCATGGCAATAAGCATGGGAAAGGAGCAGTCCCAATCTGGTGCCAGCTCTCTCCATCAAACTGGAGGTTTCTGAGCAGTGGTGTTCGAAGACTAAATTAGGCCAGCTTGAAGTAGCTTTCTGACCTGAAATCTGTGTGTCTGTCAGATAGACAGATGGCAATACCTTCTCTTGGTTTGAGGCACCTCTGTGTCCTTGCTGTGCAAGCCACGTTGGAAGATGTCCTCGTGTACTCAGAAATCTCTTCTGCACTCCTGGAGAGGGAGATAGGGGGTCACTGAAAGTACCAAGTTTAGTCTTGGACTTCTTTTTTTCCACAGTTCTGAGAATAATCCAATGAATTATACATCTTCCTAATTGGCAGGTATCATACTGATATCTTATCTCCTGCTCTCCAGAGAAAGGCACAGGCATAAGAGTTTAAGAGGCTGGATCTTAACCTCAGATTGTTAAACTTCATGTTGTTGCCTTAGCAAGACCTCATTTCAATAGACAGAATCAAGAAAAAAACATGTATTTCTTACCTCACCTACATCAGTGTATTACATGTAAAAAATGAAAAGGCAGAAAATATGCTGCTGGTGGGATTTTAGAAAGTTTCTTCATATGGATCTAAAATAATATATTTTCAAAATTCTAACTCTTAAGAAATGTATTCATTATTCTTTGCTTATGAGATGCACACATGCTTTTTCACCCTCTTGAATAGACACTCTGATAATCATCAACAACATGCAGAGACTTACCCATGTGGATTGAGACAAGATTTAAATAGATCAATGTACAATTATTTTTACATTGTAGACTCTAAAAACCAGCAAAACTTTGAATTGTCAAGAAAGCTAAGACATATCTGAGGTTGATGCATCCAAAAGAACATATAATGACTCCATCTTGGGCTTTTTATATCCATTAGGAATAGCTAAAATATGCCTCAGCATCAGATGCTGTAAATTTCTGCTGGAAGAGGGCCACAGAAATCACAGGTGAGTCATTTCTCTAGTTCTGCACCACCATGGATGCTGAAACTTCCATGCAGGTAGCCAAACTACTATGTGCAATGAGAAATCAACACTCACATTCTCCCAGGCATGACAACCAGAGTAGACAAGATTTGCCTTTCTTTCTCCCATGTGAGCTATGAAAGATGCAGGAAGTCTCCTCTTATTGGGCATTTCATTTATCTACACAATATGTACAGCTCACAATACCTCGTAAGTAATATTGTTGTCATCCCAGATGCAATCAGTTAATTCTTACGATAGCCAGATCGATAACACCATTGGGAAATCTACTTAGATTGTTCTCTCAGACTGGGAAAAAGTACAGAATAATGATGAATGCTCAGGAAAATGTGTGATTCTATTTCATTAAATTATATCAATAATAATGCTTTGTGTTGTAAATATGCCACTAAGAGACACCTTCAGAATCTGATCGGTTTGTCACAAGGTTGTCCAGCCTTTCAAAGGCTGGGAGATTAGGTGCCAGGTTTCACTCATGACAGTCCATGTTTTAAATAACAGGTGTCGGAGAGCCTGTGAGGAGCTGTTTGACTCTTAGATCTGTATGTTGCGCTGATTTTGCTATACTCCCAGCCCCAGACAGGCTCAGCAGAAAAGACAGTAGGCTGGGCAGAGATGCCTGGTATGCCACCAGTGGCGCTTTTCTGTCATGAATGGTAGGACCAGAAATCCCTGAATAACAGAATGTATTTTCTGGATATAGAAAGCAATTTACACAAAACAAAACCAGCTTTGAAAAACATAAAATAGTCGGGTCTAATTTCTGTATCTGCTAAGTAACAAAAAATTGCAAAGAAATGTATTTTGTAGTCATATTCAATAAACCACTGAAATTCTCTGCATTTCTACCCTAAGGGTGAAGAAACATTTACGTAGAACTTGACTGGTGTCATTGCTATTATTTTCCAGAGGACTTCACTCTAGAAATTGATTTTCTTTAAAGTCATGTTCCTTTTTATAATTATATTTACCTTTTGTTTGTTTGTTTTATGCAGCAAAACAACCAAAAAGTTGCACGTTAAGGGTTTTTCTTCTTCTACACTTACATAAGGTATTAAAATAATAAGTAAAATCTGACATTATCTGGTTCTTTGGAGAATCACTAGAAAAAGCAAGGATTGTTTACTGTAACTTGTAATAATTAAAATGATTGGCGGCTCTTAGGTTTTCAGTAAAGTCTTCTATTAAAAATATTAAAATTGCAACTAAATGAGAGTTAAAACACTATTTAAAACATTTTAATTAGCTTAAAATTATTGTCTTGCAAAAAGCTTTGCAATTGCAAAACCTCTTTGCTAATCCCCCAGTTACTGCATCTTCTAGCCTAGTGGAAAAGTGAACAACTAACATCTAAAAATTTTTTTTTAAAATTTATTTTAAAATCTGAACCAAACTAACTCAAAATCTTAAGACCCTATAAATAAAACAGAAAGAAACAAGAAATGAACAGAAGTTCCCTTCCTCATCTTTAATTCACTACTACGGACATGCTTATGTTTTGGAAAAGAGCTGTTAGGATGTCCAGATTGATTAGTTCCTCTCAAGTTGCAATTTTTGTGATTGATAAGAAGTGATAGAATTTGGTTCACCTCCCTCTTCAGTTCAGATGTTACTGCCCCTATCTCACTCTCACCTATTCAGAGAAGAAATGTCATATGCAGCATGCTATTATTTTTTGTTCAAGTGAAAGGACATGTTATTTATAAAACATACTCGCTTTTCCACACCTAAAGGGCAAACCTGAGCCTTTTGACTTTCCACCTTTCCAGATGTGAAATTCCAGATCAGACACCAACCTAGAACAACCTTTTTTATGGGCCATCTCTTCACCTCTCTTCCATTTCTTTTCGCTGCCAATAAATTGCATGAAAAGCAGTTCTGGCTGTCTGAACACTTTGTCTTGGAAAGAGCATAGTAAGTTTTGAGTGGCCTTCGACTTCCTAGTGTTTCTTGGTACAGAAAGATTTAGCATCAATAAGGAAAAATAAGGAAAAATAAACAGATAAACTTTTCTTTGAATTTACAGTGCAGTCTGATAAAGGAACAAGTCGCACCTTATCAACCCCCCCTCTCCCCCATTAGAAGGAATCAGGTCCAATTGGCCCAAAGTTTCTAATTTGAGATTGGGAATAATTCTATTTAAGACTTAAGCTTTTTTATAATGTTGAAAGTCTTATTCCATCAGCTTGCCCATGTTGTGTTGTCTAGAAGTATAAATCAATCACTCTACTGCCAAAATCCCTTTAGTAATCTGTGGACATCCTCCAGTGGTTGCTTCATGTTGTGGTCAGTTTCAGTGATGTTAGAGGTATGCACAGGTTCTACAGTCTAATAGCAGAAATAGCATGTCGGTAGGTACCAAATAAGCAACAGACTGACTTAATTTTTGTTAGTTCTTTGAAGGACATATATTATCTTATTCCCTCCTGGTTCATTCAGGTTCCTCCTCACAGATTCACATATACTTTGAGATTAAAAAAAAAAAAAAAATTAATTAGTATTTTGCAAAATCATGTGGGATGTTTGTATTTACCTTTGCCCATCTTGTGCTTCCTCTGTGGTGGTGCATGCCCTTATTCTGCGTAGCAGGCACTTTAGGACAGTAATGCAATGTGTTCTGTGAACTCCCTAGAAAGGGTGTCATTGCATAAAAACAACAAATGATACTTAAGGGCACCAGAATCTTCTGCTTTCACTGCTTGGTATCTTCACTCAAAAATATCTTGCTCTGTGGTGATTCCTACTGCTTTCAGCTGAGTGCAGGCAGTTATTTTTGATCACTGAGAACAGTGGAAATTCTACATTGTCCACCTTTCGAGGAAACATCTCACAGTGTTTTAAGGAAACATCTCGTGGTGACACAATATGGAAAACCTTTTATAAATACATTTACCTTGTTTCAAAGACACAAAAAGCCCACAGTGAGAAGAATGAAAAACAACATTCTGAATATTGTTGAGTACTGAGAAGTACTCAGTATTGAAAGACATTCAGTATTTTAAGTATTGGAAGTTATTTAAACTTGAACCATTGGGGGAAGGACATTACATCCCACAGCTAAGTGAGGAAAGAGTAGTCAGTGGAAAGAAAATATTGCAGGGTAATGGGACCAAGGAAGGCCTCAGGAATAGTAAAAGAGAGTGAAGCCTGCCTCAAGTATAGGTACACCAAAGCCCAGAGCCTGGGAAACAAGCAGGAAGAAGTAGAGCTCTGCATATATTTATAAAGCTACAGCATCACTGGAATAACTCAGATGTGGTGGGGCAGGCTCACATGACTGCAGTGCTACAATAGATACAGGCTCTTCAGCAGAGACAGGGAAGATGAGGGTGGCTTGTCCTCTACGTGAAGGAGCAGTCTTAATGTTTGGAGCTCTTGTATGGGGTGGATGATTGGCTGGGTGAGAGTTTGTGTGTCAGGGTCAGAGGAGAGCTCAGTGAGCACTGACATTGTGGTAGGACTGTACTACAGACCACCCAAACAGGGTGAGGAAGTGGCCAAAGCCTTCTTTAAACAACTCAAGAAAGTCTTTGGATCAGAAACCTGTTTTTTTATGGGGTATTTCAACCTACTGCCATTTTCTGGAAGAGCAACAATGTGGGATGAAAACAGTCACAGAGGTTTCTGGATGGGATCAGGGACAGCTTTTTGGCAGAGGTACTCAATGGACCAACCAGAAATGATGCAAAGTTATATCTGCTATTATAAACAAAGAAGAAATGGATAGGAAAGGGATAATCAATAGCAAGTTCTATTTTAATACCCACAGAATAGTGGAATTGAAGATCCTGAAGGAAGTGAGGAGGGAGAATAGCTGGGCACAGGCTGCAGGCTTTGGTTCATTCAGGAAATGGACAGGTGGAAGCCCATGGGAGGAGATTTGGAGGGGACAAGAGGCAACAGACAATCTCATTTTCAATGAAACTGAAATAAATAAGTTTCCAGTGGAGTATAAAGAGAAACTTTTTCCAGTGAGGACAATTGAGCAGTGACACAAGTTGCTCATAGAGGTTGTACAATCTCTATCCTTGGAGGTTTTCCAGACCTGACTGAGTAAAGCCCTGAGTAACCTGAGCTTACCTGAGAGCTGACCATGCTTGGAGCAACAGGTTGGGTTAAAAGACCTGTGAGGTCCCTTCATACCTGGGTTATCCTGTAATGCTATGAACATGGTAGCAGTCTGATGGAATCAGCTGGCTGTGAGATCTAATGCCAAAAATCTCAGCTCTGTTCACCCTGACTCCAAATATTCATCTTGATGCAGCTTTCTGGCAGAATAGTGGTACACAAATAATTCACTTTTAAAGATGACAAGTAAATCTTAAAACCAAATAAATTGGTAGGAAAGAATTGGTTGGATCTGTCTTCTATTACAGAGATTACAGGTGAAATTCAGCATTTGGTTGATGGGTAAAAACTGTGACTACTAGACTCTTCTCCCAAGGATTGTGGAAGGGAGTTTATATACACTGCTCCAGGACAAGGTGAACCAGCTATCAGGGAGAAGACTGTATCTCTGGCTTTCATAGGATTAGGTGTTCATACACCAGACTATTACTGTGAGTTTAGCAAGTGACTGTTGAGTGTTTCAGTTCCAGACCATCTCGCCATCACATTTTCATGTGTGGAGATTTTTGGATCTTATAGTGACTCACCACCTGTAAAAGCAGACAACCTAATGGAAAAAAAGAGCAACCCTTAAAATGTTGTTTTTCTCCACAGCTCTGCAGTGTAAAGAGTTATAAAAATACTTGAAGCAGGACTTGTTTTTTTGTTCTGTTAACTCTTTCTCATGCCATCACAAAGCCATTGTCGAAGCACAACTGGAGATAGGCTAAAGAAATTTGGGATGTTGTGTTTCCAAATGTCACACCAGCAAGCTAACAGCTGGTCTTCCCTGTTTGTTTGCTGAAGACTTACATCTACAGTGAATTTAACTTTGTCAGTGAAGCAGGGACAAACGATCCCTGAGCACTCTGATCTCAGACAGAGGCTGAGATTAGGAGTTTCCTGATTAAATTGAGTTGTTGAACACCCCCATCCTGGAGTTCCAGGGGGGCTGGTGTCCAGCAGCAAGGGTCTAACAGGTGGAGATGAAAAGGAGAGAAAAGAGATTCTGAAAAAACCCCAAGTTTCTTAGGTGTGTCTCAACAGTGTGCAAGGCTTTAGAGAAGAACTTGTAGAATAAGAAAAGATGGGGGTAAACAAAAAGTAGAATAAAGTACAAAATGGATATAACAAAAGTGGATCGAACCAGTCTTAAGGTGATACTTTCTTCTGTATATTTAGAGCAAGGAAATTGCATGTGATATGGTTGTTACCTGCTCCAAAATCACTAGGATGCAGATTCTTTTTTGTACAAACATGTTGTGTACAATTTTTGTGCAAAAACCATTAAACTCTTTAAGCAGAGAAGTTAATTGCCAGTGGTATTAAAACAGGTTGGAAAGAGGTTGTTGACAGAATACATGAAGGATATTTTTTACCCGATCTTACAAAATGTTTACATTAATTGCTTTAACACACAGACAAATAAGTGTATTAATGGCATTTGTTGCTGATAACAAACTGGGAATCATCATCAGCTCAGAGGAGGTTTGCAAAAACAGCAAGAGGTTAAAATAGCACAGTTCTTGTGGCAAAGACATGATTTTATGTACAAAGTGCAAGATTCTTCTGGTGTGGTAGGAGTTCGTTACTATGAAATGACAGAAGAGAAGGCAAATCGGGAGGTATTGGTCTGCTGTAGGGTATCTGTGAGCCATCAGTGTGATACACATGAGAAAAGGTTTATTTGATCTTAGGAGATTCCAGGTATTTTCAGTAGTAGGAAGGAAGGATCAAGGCCGCTGGCAAAGCATCCTGCAAAGACTGTGCATGAGTCGTCTTCAGCCAGAAGGGCTGGGAGGGCTGGAGGAGAAAATGTTTCTTATGTGAGATGAGACTTCTGCAGTTCAACCTCCTTAGCTTAGCAGAATGAAGAATGAATAGGGATGTAACTAATCCATAGAAATACATCACAGGAACATCAGATGAAACACTGTTTGTGTTGGAGGACACTGTTCATGCAAGAATAAGGGGAAATACAGTGCATGCATATAAATATTTGGTGGAAATGAGAAGAAATTTCTCTGTAACAGGGATATTTTTGAACAGACATCCAAGTAGAGTAACAGATATGGATGTCTGGTCTAGTTTCATATTTCAATAAATGTGCTTTTTCAATCAGTGTTATGTGCTCAGGTTAGGGACATACACAGATTAATGGGTTTTCAGATACAACTGTTTGTGGTGGATGCTTATTACAGCAGCCTTTCTGACCATTTATGTCACTTTCTGTCCCCTCTTATTCTAAATCATTTAGAACAGTGACATGGAGGTTAGTGTCCCAGATTTTAAATCAGTGACCTAACTACAGGACTGGCTGCTGCAGCTGTAGGTATTTTCTTGCTTTCCATTACTCTTCCTTTTTAATTCAGAAGGTCTTCATTTCTCTCTTCTTGTGAAAGAATAGAGAAAAATTTAAAAATCCACAGGAGCAAAGGTGGCACTATGAAGCTGCTTCCTACCCTGAGAATTACTTCTGGACTCAGATGCTTCAACTCCACCTGTTAATGGGATATGGGAACACAGTTTAATTACTTGGGGAGTGCCACATAACCTCCATTGCTGGGGTGGGACACTGGGGAATCACAGACAGCATTGCTGGCAAATACTGTTGGTGGGATTTATTCAGCAACTCTCCTTTGATACTAACGTGGTTGGTGCTGGCCTTGGGTGATCCTTGCACATCACAGCCAAGGAACCACCTAGGTAAGGCCCAAATTTGTTCCAGCTGAAGCTCATAGTAAAATTTTCATAGTGACCTGTAAGAGCTGGTGAGCTGATGAGAAAAAAACTATAAGGTCTTATTCCAGAAAAGAATGAGTTTATTCTTTCAGTCGATACCAATATTTCATTCAATAACATCTAAGCTTAAGGAACTTCCTACAGTTTTTCTTTTTTGTTGATGTTTGATTGTTTTGAACACACTGTAAATATCTTCTGGAGAGTATGAACAGTATAAAAAAAAAAAAAAGAAAAAAATCTTATCCTCAGAATCAGGGAGAGTGAAAAGTGAGATCTAGGGATCAGAAAACAAGGCTGACTCTCTTTTACAAGATACTGAAGACTCTGTGAAAATGCACAGAAAGCTCTCACAACTTTCCACTGTCTGACCCATCAACTTAAACTCTCACTCACAGTTAGGCTCTGATTTCTCCAGATAATTAAGTTAACTGATTTCCCAAAAGAGATCAGTCAACCCTCGCAAATGTGCAAGATTCTCAGCATTTCTGAAACATTTTTTAAAAATTAAAACTGTTTTAATGTCTGTCCATTTAATTTAAGTGCCCACACAGTATTATGACAGCTTGACAAATCTAGCTCCAATTGTGCTTTTAACACCTTTTGCATCTGATTCTTCATAGCATCAGAGAGCACAATAAACTGTTCATGTAAGGAAACTTGTTTTAGGTAAGATAGAAATTCCACCCGGGTTCCATGTCACAAAAAATTTATGTATAATTTTATAATTCTGATCTCTTGTTGTCCAGTGTTACCTACCACTGTGTGCTGTCCAAGAGAGTGCCGTTGAGTTATAGTACTCTGTTACTGATGTTGGTCCAGCATTCCAGTTCAGCTATAAATTAATCATCATCAGAGAGTCATTATATTGAAATAATCCTGCAGGCATTCACCCTGTAACATCACTGGGAAATAAAAGTGGTTGCTGAAACTCAGTCTCTATTTAAAAATTTATAGTAGCATTTCACTTTTTATATTCCTGTTAAAGGTGTGGATTGTTAATTTTTCTACATTAAAATTAATCTCCACTGAGGCTAAAGCTGGTAAAATTTAGGGCGATGGGTGCTTGACAGAAAATATTAACAGTAGCTAGGAAGCAAGAATAATTTGTTAGTAGTGAATCTGTGTCAAAGTCACAGATTTCCCCTGGAGAAACACAGCCTTTATATCAGCTATATATTTTTATTACACCCTATTTCAGTTTTCTTGTTAAAAGAAGGTCTCCTTAAACCCTTGCATTTCTCCTGCTCCATTCCCCATGGTTCACAAGTACAATAGTGAATGTAAGTTACAATAAAAAGGTCATTTTCTTCTTTCAGCAACAGTAACACAAGTGGCTGCATTTCCTGATTCTGGATTAAGTTCAAGATTTCAAATACGACTGGGCTCGTTTCTGATTAGAAAGTTTGATATTTATCACAGACTTTCCTGTCTTCCATATCCAGTGTGAGTGAGATTGTAAAAAGGTAAACTGAAAGGAACCATTCTTTTATTCAGCAATTAACCCCATCTGAGTAAATAATACGGTGTTGTGCACTTGAGCCTTCGCTGTTATGCACTGAATTCAGAATTCAAAACGGCTTCAAAGCCGCGTTCGTGAAATGATGACAAGATGCTGCAGAAACAGCTTTTCATGTGGAATATAATGCAAGTATTGTGTTACATAGTACAGTAACAAATAGAGTATAGTTGTAATGATATAGCAGATAAAGTGTCTGGAAGTACTTACCTGAGGGAAACTCAATCTTATTTTACTTCAGGGCCTGAGGCTTATAAACACAGTGTATGGTCTTGAAACTTAAATATTAGAGGAATCATTTTATTGGGGGGGAGGAGAAGGTAATGTTTCTTATTACAGGCAAATAAAATCTCTGTGCCCAAATATAAGACAGAAATAGTCCAAATTCCTTCAGATGGTGTCTCAGCTTGACTTTTTTTTTTTTTTTTTTTTTTTTTTTTTTTTTTTTTTTAACAGACTCGCAAAGTCTAAGAGAAGGAAAATAATGCTACTAGCAATCCTGTCAGGAAAATAGCATGGATGGGCACAGGATATAGGGTAGAGCCACACAGTGAGGGCTAGATTGTACTGTCTGCCGTGGAGAACACGGAGATGGCTGGGGTGGAAAAAGGGGGTGCTGCCCGTGGGGAGCTCTCTAGTTCCCACTTGTGTATCCTGCACCAGAGCCACAGCACCCGTGGAGATACCCCTGTGGCTTTAATTAACGGGATGTGAGGGCAGCACAACACAGAGCAACAGGAGTGGGCAGCTATGTCCGCTGTAACAAATAAAGGAGGACCAGGGTACAGACTCACAAT
Source organism: Athene cunicularia (assembly GCF_003259725.1). NCBI lineage: Eukaryota > Metazoa > Chordata > Aves > Strigiformes > Strigidae > Athene > Athene cunicularia. The sequence continues at coordinate 129,093,720 of NW_020799095.1, forward strand.
TGTATTAAATATTTAATTATTTAAATGTACCCTGGAGTGGCTTTTGACCTGTTCTGTTTAGTTTGACCTGACCTGTTCTGTCCCAGACATTGTCAAGGCATGTTTCAAGACTAACATACACCAGCAACTGCTGCTGAGAGATGCTCTGGGCATGGCCATTCTGCCTGGGAGGTGAGATGGACCAGCCACACGGACATGAGTGAAGATCGCACGGGTCCTTACCCATCAGTCACAGAAACCTCACCAGTCTGGTTTATTTAATAACAAAAGTGGGCTCAAATTTTGTCTTTTCCTTCTCCCTCCTGTATCTGTATCGAGCCAGCCTTAGTCTGAAAGAAAAAAAGTTATTGAGAAAGTGCAAATACCTGCTCTGAGTCTGAAGAGAAACAGAAAGGCACTGCATATTTCTTTGGATATTTTCAAGACACTTCCACAACTCCATGCATTCGATGAGACTCTGCCAGATCCCAACAGAAAACCCTTCTGGGATTTCTTCTGTGGCTTTCACTGACTCCAGGTCAGGCCATGGCATGTCTCTTGTGGTCCAATTGGGACTGCTATGTTTGCCTCTGCAGAAGAAGAGGGGACACCCACCCACAGCTTGGCAGGGAATGTTGGTCATGCAGACAGATCATATCCTATGCCCCTTCATGCACAGGCAGGTGCAGGAAGAGGCTGGCCTTCTCCCTGGGCAGAAATCAGCAAGGCTGAGAACTTTGATAGACAAACACTGGGCAATACAACTGCATGAGGGAAGACATAACAGCCGCCAGCCAATTCTTACTCCCTTTCCTCCATGCTCTGTTGGGTATTCCTCCCACCTGGTTGATCAGCAGATCGAAGCACACAGCTTAGCAAAACCACACTTTTGTTGGCAGAGACCACATGCATGCTGCTGGGACTCAGGCTTGCTGGGGAAGCTATGCCTGTGCAGGTTGATGGGCCAGTGTTGTCTCGGCTAGTTTTGGTCTCAGCATCAACTGTATCACCCTCCTCTGATTCTGGATGCTATCCGTGGAAAATATGTTAAATCAACTCTGTCTGCAAACTGAACAAACCCTTGTTACCCGAAACTTGGCACCTACACAGCAAGCTGAGCAGGATCAATAGCTATTTTTCAAAACACAAGCGTGGCAAGCAAAGTTTTGGAAGAAAACCCCGCTCGGAATGGTTCTCACTGTTTTGAAATCCTCTGTGCAAATGGTTCCCTTAGAGACAGTTATAGGAACATCTCAAAGAGAAAAGGGTGAGTTTGAGAGCAGTATAGGAAGCCCAGCCAGGTGGAGCTGTGTAGGAACACTTTATGGCCATTGTCAATCTGGCTGGGCACTGTCTAACCAGAATCTCCTGCAGACATTTGGAAGAGTGCTCCTGCTGTGCATTTATCAGCTTCATCCAGAAACAGTGATCTGGCATGTTGACCTGCTTTGGTTGAAGCAACAAAGCAGCTTCAAGGTAAACTAGAATCATAGAATCCTTTAGGTTAGAAAAGACCTTTAACGTCGAGTCCAACCGTAAACCTAACACTGTCAAGTCCACCACTAAACTATGTCCCTAAGCACCACATATACACATTTTTTAAATACCTTCTGAGATGGTGACTCATCCACTTCTCTGTTGCAATGTTTGACAACTCTTTTGGTGAAGAAAACTCTAATATCTAATCTAAACTTCCCATGGCACAACTTGAGGCTGTTTCTTCTAATTCTGGCATGCTGACATGCTTTGGTTGAAACAACAAAGCAGCTTCAAGGTAATTAGTATACACATGTGACACAGCTGTTGGACACCAAGTGATTCCTGGCTTTGGGTTATCTGTTACAGCCAAGCTGCTTGCTGGCACTCCACATCTCTTTGAAGGGACGAGCAGAAGAGCAAGTTGTGGGAGACAGAGCATTGGTGTGTGTGGGGTGATGGGATTGTACTGACAGATGACAAACTACAAGGTACTAACAGTGATTTTCAGAGGCATGAAGATATGACTGACTGTGCTTAGTTATCCACATGTGATCTCCACCTTCACATGGCTTTTTTGAGAGAGGGAGTAATTTTTCAGTATCTTGAAGTTTGGGCTCATCCCCATGCTTTTCACAGCTCTTGGTGCTCTTGAAGAGCTTTCTCCTTCCTCTGTCAATCACATGGGTCATCTGCTCACCTAAGATGGGCTGGAGAGGGGCTGGGACATCGAGGCAGGATAGGAGCTCAGCTTTTAGAGGTTGTACCAACTTACACACGTGTCTTCAGCAGTCTGGTTGTTTCTGTGAGAAGCTGAGACAGAGTTACTATTAATTGAATTCTAAGCAATTTGGCTTTGGGGAAAATGATGTGATGCTTTTTTTCTCTGTTACTTGATGCTTAGTATGTTACATGAGTGGAGAAAACTGCCAAATAAATATGGCATCTCATTCAGTCCCATTTCTCATTTAAGTCTTTGCACAGACCAGTCCATCACCATAGATGTTTTAGACAACTGACAAGTCACTAGTTATGGTATTAAATATTCAGTGAAATATGTGTTTCTCCCCTCAAGTCATTTTCTGGTTTGAAATGTGAGGATTTCTACACCTGGTAGGATTAAGAAAAATATATGTAACACAACTATAAAGATTCTTAATATCTGTGCAATTATCTGATTGCATCTTTTAATCCTGCGAAATTCTTGGCATCTTTGCAATAAGCATATTAGATATATTAAGTGCCTTAGAAATACTAAGAAAAAGACCGCACCACTTGTTTATGTATGGAATATTATGCCATGAATGGATTCAAGCAGATAAGTCACAACGAAAAACATACTCAAAGAACACAGAAAGGGAAATTCCATTACCTCTGACTTCTTATTAATTCACATTTTTTCCATTAATTTGTTTAAATAATTTGTTTTACTCTATAAATTGAACATGAATTCAAGTGTTAAACCAGATTGCTGGTTTGTAATTTGTCATTCATCACATCAGGGTGGTTCCCTCCAGAAACACTTGTAATGTGACTTTAAATTTCATTTCCTAAGATATTTTTCTATTAAGATTTGAGCATTCAGTTTTTGCAATACGCAGACAGAAAGGAGTGAATGCAACTAAAATAAAGTCATTTAACTACATGTTATTGTGATTAAAATTATGTGGTAACAAAAAATTAAAATTATGAAGACGATATCAACTAATTTTCCAGAGTTTCTTAGGATTATGAAATTTGGTTTCATTTAGAAAAATCTGTGAGGAGAGGAAATTTCTGGGTAGAAACATTGTGGTTTTAATAAAATTAAAAGTTTGGGGTTATTTTTAATTTTGAAAAAAAATATTATAACGAAAATCAGAAAGGGTTCACTCAGAAAATATAAACCCAGTCACTTTCAGCATTCTTAGAACAATTTCCTCTTTTAATTCCTAAAAAAAGTTATAAGAAAACTCAAACAGTTCAATGAAATCTTCCAGTTTTGTCAGATCTTCATTTTTCCCATAGAAAGAGTGTCCATCCATACTTCCTTAACATCCCTAACCTGAACAAGAATTCACAGATGCTTTTTGTTATTTTATTATTTATTCTCAGGTAGCGGATAAAGCAGGCTACTGTCTTTGCCATAGTTTATTGTTCTGAACCTGGTCTATCCACACATTCCACACAGAGTCTACAGCTATAGTCAGTAATTAAGCAAACTTGTCTATGAACAGAAAATTAAGACTACATTTTTTGTCCAGGCATCACAGAGCAGTTATCCTAATGCTGACTTAGTGCTATAATCAACTCCAGTCTGGAGGAATGAGAGCGTTTTCATTCCATACTTGTTCTCTCCAACGAAATTATTGAAAAGGTGTCAGATATCGACTGTGAGCAATTCTCCAAAAACTGAACAAACATCACCAGGGGTTATATCCTGCACTCCAGACACAGTATGCCTGTGAGCCATCAGACAGTAATGACACAGAATTGGTCAGAACAGACAGAAACGGGCTTCAAGGGAGGACTTCAGTGTAAATTCAATGCATTTAGCTATCAGTCCTTGAGTCATCTAGCCACTGGTATCTGGATCCGTTTTGTGACTTCACTTAATTTTGCAGAGAAAGACTCAGACTTCTCATTCTGCTCAAGTCCAGATGTGGAAATCACAGGTGTGCTTAAAAAATAAATGTGTTTAAGACAGAAATATCAAAATAAGATCCTCTATGTGTATGAAATAATTCTACCCAGATTTCCAAGGTGTTTTGGTTATTCTTTTATATACTTACATTGTAGGCCAATATTTTACTTCCCTTTTATCACTTGTTCAACAGCTGCTGGGGACCTGGGGGAGATGAAAATACAGAATTCCCATGAGAACGCCAGTAAAGCTGGCAGCAAAATACCATGCAGATGGAGGCATAGCACAGTATAAAGGCTGGAAGCTGATGCTACATGAATTCAAAGCAAGAGTGGACTGAAAAGCTTTAGCAAAGGCAAGCAGAAAGACACATCAGTTCCGCACAGCGACAAATGTACGCACACTTGCAGGAAGATGCTTGTGGGGAGGCAGACCAAGGGAAGACCTAGCACTGTTCCCTACATGAGCAGTCGCTTTCTGTGTAAGGAAATAGTTTTGCCTCTTTCACTTCACAGCATTTATTCCACTCATCTGTAGAGACTCTGTGCTTCCCACCGGCTGGCGGCTGGGTATGGCTTACAGCATCTGCCTGCAGTTCAGTCTTCTGAGGACTGACCATACCATAGATCAGCTTGGTGTCACTGTGGCAGTGGTCTGTATGGAGATGCCCACAGAATGAAGGTGGTTACCACTGCAAAGGCAGGTAGTTAAAGTGACATGGGCTGCATACAGATGCAGGAATTTAGTTTTGGGTTTTGCATCCTTCCCTGAGGGCTGTTCACTGACTCTTCTGAGGCAAAAGCAGTGAACTGCTGGGTCGAGCTACAATAACTAAAGTGTTAGAATTTTAAATTATTGGAGTCAGGGTTCATAAGGGGATAAACCACTTATTAGACAGTTTAATACATCTGTGAAAAAGCAGACTAACAGTCATGTAGCCTGAAATGATCACCACACATTGCAATGTATTTCTTACAGCCAAAGGTAGCAACTTTCAGACATGTTCTTCATACCAATTATACTGCTGAATTTACAAAATATAGGAATTTATTTTATTTCCAGTGTTTACTTATTGGCTACTCCTCTTGAGATTAAATTTTTTAGGAACATATATTGTACATTTCTATTAGATTTCATATGTGTGATTCCTCAAACTCAGCTGAGATTAACAAATTCCATAGGAGATGAAACTATTACATACACTGCTCCAGTCAGGGGGCATCCATAAGGCATGCTGGTGAAATGTATGGATATCCAGTAGATATTTTTAGTGCTGTAATTTAAGTGCATATGCAAAAATGCCTATTCATTTTGAGGAAAAAATATGGGGAATGTATCTATCAATATGTACACCCATTTTTGAGGAGGTTACTTCTATACTCCCAGTGAACTGGAAAACTTGCGTAATACTTTGAACACATCTGTTCAGAGACCTGTAGAATCATTAGGAAAAGTTAAAAAATATATAACCAGTGCCAAGGACTACCTCAGCATGTACAAATGGAAGGCTACTTCCCCAACTGAGGGTGTTGGAAAAGGATCTTAGAAAGGTTCAGAAGAGAAAATACGGTATTTTCTGCAACTTTCTCTTGTACTCCATACCAGTGCTATTACCATAAACATCCACATGGCTTTGGTGTGTTCTGATAAAGCTGGTATTAGCACTGCCAAGTGTTTGCTGAAGTGAGAAGGAGGCCTATCCTGTTTCACAAGGAGCTTCATGGGACAAGGTAAGTACAGGCAGCCAGGTTGGAAGAGAAATAGATTATTTTATAATCAACAACCTGCTCTCCATTTTCTTTAGCCATAACTGTCCCTGTAACATTAAGATAACATCATCCTTGCTGACAAGAAGTTCAGGCAAAGTTAATGCTGTACAATCAACATAGGACTATAGACTTTGAAAAATAATGTGTTTTGTCATAACTTCTTGGACTATGACTGACAGGCTAATCATGGGGAATTTTTTCAGCTATCAGTGTGTGAAACCATATTCATGTTCTTTTTGCATTAGCTGTGGGACATCTCAGGCTTAACTTGTATTTCTTTCAAACTACTTCTAGCTCACTGTAAGACAGCTCACAATCTCTGCAAGAATACAGGGGGATTTTTCCTCTCGGAGTCAATGGGTAAATGTACGCTCTTCAGAGCTCATCCCCTGAAGCATGAAAGAACAACTGCAGCCAGAATGTGAAGGCAGAAGGGACACACAGGCTTTAAGATGGTATTGAATTTTCTCAGCCTGAACCCTGACTTCTTGCTTCTTGATCCACAAACTGGGGTAAGGATGGGATTCCCACTCCTCAGCTTGGCAGAGGTACTCTTGGATGTGAGGGGTTGCCTCAAAATTCTCATGCTGGACTTCTTTTGACATATCTCATCTCTTGGGTTTCTAGATACTCGGCATCTCAGCCTCCTCTGTTCTTTGCCTGTAGCCTTGTCTGCTAAGCAACCTGAAGACTGAAAATACCTAGTTTAATCAACCTTTGATCCTAAAGAATAGAAAAGTATTTCTGACATCCAAAGGCTTATGAACTAGCAGAAGCCAGACTTGCTGATCTAATAATTCCTTTTGGTCCAGAATTTCAATAAGATCTACATGAGAAGTTTTGGTTCCCTGAAGTCAGAGTCCCTGAAAAATATAGTCCAAGGCAAATGGCTGTTGGCTGTGTGGAGTGGGAGTTACATAGGGATGAATTGTCCCCATAAACATGGCGAAGAGCTCTACATGCAGGGGAGAGAAGGAGCAGGCTGAGCCAACATCTCTGCCACAGCATTATTTCCCTTCCAACCCACCCTCACTTTCTGGAGGACTGGGGAGGCAATAAGGACATCCTGCTCTCCTCTGGACTTACCCTTGCTCTCCTCTTTTACTCCTCCACTGCCTTTCAGGTTGCAAATTGCACTGCCTTGCTCTCTTGCCATGGATTAGGTTCCTGTGACCTGGCTGGAAGGATGAGTTTCTTGCCAACTGCTTGGTCTTGTGACCGTGCAAGGATCATGAAACCTTTCAATGAACATGCAGAAGGAAAAGACTTACAGGCTCTCCCCAGAAAAACTATTTCCTAAAGGAGGAGTTGCAAACCTGTAGCCATAAATGCTGTGGTCCCACCTGTCCTCTCTTGATGCCAACCTATTTTGATAACTGTACTTCTTCCCCATTTGATTTTACAACTTCCTGAGAGGTATCGTACTAGATAAATCCTGTTTTACTCTGAGAACAGCTCAAACTGGTGGCAGAGTGGACCATTCAATGCTTTTAGAGCAATTCTCTTACAAACATGCAGCACTCAGCAACACGTTCAAGATCATCACTATTACTTCCATGAAAGTGTCACCAGGGGACAATGAAGAGGGCTAAATACTAGTCTGATACTTGTGTGGGAGTTGAATTTCAAGCTCAGCCCTGGCCACTAGTGACTAAAAAGATCTAGCTGAAGGAACAATGATATAATGGTTTTCATTGTGACACTGGCAGGCCATTTGTAAAACAAGGATAATGATAATTCAACCTTTGTAATGCACACAGGGATCTTTGCATGAAATGCAATTTGTATGTGTAAAGTATTTTTATTACTAACAGAAGATACAGTTCTGTCAAACATTGGAGCAGACCATTCTTGTTTTCTTTCTGTGCTGATGGGGAATTGCTGATCTCAGATGGCAATAGGACGAGTGATTATGTTTTCAATGTGTTTGTTGCACAGGTAAAGTTAGAGTTAATGCTTAGCTTAGAAATAGGAGAACAGCCTATTTGTGTCACAGATCTTGATGTTTGAAAGATGAAAATAACAGATTGTGTTTGAAAGGTACACTACAAACAATGGCAAAACTGAACATTTGCTAGTCGTTTTGTTATGGTTTGTCATAAAATGAACAGAGAGAGAGAATAATGGGAATAGGCAATGATAAATTCATCCTCTGCAATGTGGAATCCAGGAGTGTTTCTCCTGCTGGGACAAGACTCAGATGTGCACCATTTCCAGGCAATCCTGGCTAGTTCTGCAGAGGAAACCCAGGCTCAAAGTCAAGAGGGAGCCTCCAAATGCTCCAGGAGAGCCCCAGAGCAACCTCTCAGGGGACCAAAGCTGTGGAGGACACCTGCCACACAATACAGGTCCCGCCAATATGACCAAAGAGAAGTTGTATTTGCATTGCTTTGGTTTGGCAAAAATTGCATATCGCTTGACTGAAAATATCATTATCTCAAATATGAAAGTATTAGTGTTTGGAACATTCCCAAGTGATCGTGCTTAATGACAAACCTTGGCAGCCTCTAGTAGACATTTCAGCAACGACCCTTTACTGCTAGGACAGTATAATGAAAGAAACAAAAGCTTTTGCATGATTTTTCCTGAATCTCATGGAAGAGTTAGCTTACAGTAAAGAAAAAATGTGTAAAAAGCAGACCTTTCAGCTATTTCTTGTCTGGAACCAGATTCTTCTCCCATGTAAGTTGATGGCAAAACCCCATTGACTTTTATGGGAGAAGATGATACACTAGTTTCTCCAGGCCACAGGAACTCAGTGTTGCCAACGTAAGGAAATGGCAAGTTATTTCTTACACTGACAGTCACATTCAGCCAAACAATGGACACAAGCTTACAGATTGTTTTAAAGTCAAAGAAAATTATGGTGATAATTAAAACTTACATCCCATGATAAATCACTGTTGGAGATCCTTGCAAGAGTATCAGGAATAGGAAAGAATTTCACAGCCACTGAAAGAAATTCTGCTTCTACTTGAGGTAAAAAAAAATGCATTCTTCACAGATAGAGGAATGAAACACAGGCTTGGCTGGGAATAGCTAAGAGATAAAGATATTATGATGTAATCAGGCAGTAATGCTTCAAAGGAATAGTAAAAAAAAAATCCACATTATTTCCTTTTTATTGTGATTAAATGCTTGTAATAACAGGATTGTTTTAACCTTGCCAATATTCTGTCAGTGTCTATTTTATTTAAAAGAATGAAATAAACAAAAGGCTATTATTACAAGGAATTCAAGCTGAAATGTTGAAGCTTTATTGCTTATGTGATTGTATTTAAAATTGAAGGTTGTATGTCAAAGTGAAATGCTGGCACATATATATTTCATAAGAGCTTTTGGACTTGACATATGTACACCTGTGACAATAATATCATCAAATAATGGAAATATTGTATATCTATTAGAGAACAGCAATTTAGTAACAAATTTGTATAGACTTATTACAGATTGTCAGAAACAAGAATAATGGACGTAATACAAATCCAAACCATATGTTCCATGAAAGAGTATGTCCTTCCAGCATTTTTTAAAGCTATAAATTATCTATCACACTACCAATAAAGGACTGTAGAGGTAAGGTTACTGACCCTGAAGCACTGACATGAAGTTCAGGATCCAACCCCTGCAGCTTAGCACTTCATCCAAATTTCCAAATGTGGAGGGGAACTCTTTTTTCCTTTTCCTGTGATGTTTTCCCACAGGCTACTCTGCTTGCTGATGTTTCCATGATAATATTCTCCGCATTCTGTCAATTTACATTTAGTAGCTCTTCTACAGTAACAGGAAACTTTTAGATCATCTCCTCTGTGCATACATACAGGCATTGTGTATGCTCTGTGTCCTCATAAGCATTCACTTGGCTGGATTGCTGGAAAATTCCCCCACACTCAACTAGCTAAACACGACAGTCTGGAGGTAGCAGTGCCCCAGGTCTGGTCTTCATATGTGAGGAAAAGGGCTGTAAGGAATGGTTCTCCTTCAGCAGAATTGGGGGCAGAGTGGCCTGAGGGCCAGGCTCTGCAGCAGGAACCCAGGTCCACCAGGAGGCTGAACATCCACAAAAGTGTTGCTTTGATACCGTGTAAGCAGGAATGAGCAATGTACCCAAACAACAAAGACAGGCTGAGTAAAAAAATACTAACAATGGAAAGAAGATGAAAAAAAGTAGAAAAGATGGAGATAAAAAGAAACTGCGGAAATCTGAAAGTGATTTTTCATTACATGCAGAAGAGCAGTGGTGACTTTGCTACCATTATTTTTTGTTTGTGCTCATCTTGCTACTTCCTAGTTCTGGCCAGATCCACCTGTGAAAGATTATGGCTCACATTCTCAGGTGGGGGAAATCAGCCTAGCTCCATTGGGCCCAGATGGCAATACCACTCCTGTAGCTGTTATTACTGTGCCGTATGCCAGTAGTGTGGTCAGCCACTCTAAGACATAAAAACTGAAAAATAGAAACTGCTGGTTTCAGCATACTCTGACTTAAAAAATTCCCTGCTTTTTAAATACTTGAGACTTACTGTTACAGTAACCCTGATTGCTTCACATTTCAAATATTTCTGCATTATGCATTGCACTGGAACAACACTGGGCAAACAGGCTGTGGGTTGAATAAGAAAACTAAACATGAGAACAGAGAGGGAGACATCCAAGATAGCTCTGAGACTCTACAGTCAAGAGACTTTTCTATACCTCACATGGTATCAGTCTCTTTCCTCTCTCCAGGCTTCTTAGCTTACCATCAAACCAGATGACCTACACTCTCGGAATTTCCTTGCACATGAAAATTGCAGAAGGGCAGCCCACATGACAACATTTTTCCTTCTCTTCTTGAATTTTTAAAAACCTCCCAGAAGCAGCTATTTGTGCATGGAAACATGGATTTGCGATTCTTACGCTGGTACTGATCCATCATACTCAGTGCCGTGAATGAGAGCCCTTCCATCGCAGAAGCATGTGTCATTTCGTACCTAAATGTGCACCCCTCCTGTTAGACAAAGCAAAACTGTCAGCCCTATCCAGTTACTTATTTACTCACAATGTTATATCATTTTCCTGTGGCTATAGATGGTCTCTTGTGGGAATGACTTGTTTTTTCCTCCTGACTGTTATTGCACACGATTACCCTGGTTTGTGTTCCAGGTCAGGAATGCCCCAGGGGTAGCTCTGAGAACGGTTCTCCAATTTGCTAACAGGATCATCACTTACATGCAAAATACTCTGAAGAGATTTTGCCATTCCTTATTTTTCCTCTCTCAGTTAAAATATAGAAACCTCTGAATAATACAACCTCTGGAAGGTTCATTTGGGGCAATTATAACTCTGTCAGAGAGGTGCCTCTTGAGGACTTTGGAAGCTGGATGCTTTCAGCTTTGTTTCTCATTCCTGAAGCCCAAATATTCACAAAGGCACCATTTGCACAGAGTTATGATACCCATCTGCACATTTTTCTTTCTCTGGGTGAGGGGAAAGAAACTTAGACATAAGGAGCTGAAGGGAAGGTCAGAGACAGACACGGTGAAGAGGAGTGAGATGAATAAAGGCTTGTCCATCCTTAGTGCTGAGCCCCTTTGTGTCACCTTGGCACATGCTTGCTCCTATGTGAGACTTTTTTACCTTGATGGAATGGTGGAAATATGTAACGTAATGGGCGTAGATTTATTTATGAGTACTAGATTACTTTAAATCTTTTCTTTCTTTCTTTCTTTCTTTCTTTCTTTCTTTCTTTCTTTCTTTCTTTCTTTCTTTCTTTCTTTCTTTCTTTCTTTCTTTCTTTCTTTCTTTCTTTCTTTCTTTCTTTCTTTCTTTCTTTCTTCCTTCCTTTCTTCCTTTCTTCCTTCCTTTCTTCCTTCCTTCCTTTCTTCCTTTCTTTCTTTCTTCCTTCCTTTCTTCCTTTCTTCCTTTCTTCCTTTTTTTCTTCCTTTCTTTCTACTGGTTTTGCTATGAATACAGATCCTCTGAAACCATTTTTCTATAGAAAACCATATTCTATTGGTATTTTATCAGGGAATTTCCCTTCCATTTCATAATAAAACTAAACTTAGGTGGTTTAGTATAATCTGATTTGGTTTGATATAGGCTGGCATGGAAGCATTAGGATCGTCTCAGGGTTTTGTAATTCAGATTGCATGAATCAGCAGACATGCCTGAAACCTTTCAACAAATTCTGAGGAAACTACAAATTTGGCAGTTTTGACACAGACAGTAAACAAGCCAATATTTCTACGTTTTTCATGACCAGTGGTCTCACAGTTGGTGGTGGGGAGTGCTTACAGCTCTCAGTACAGGGAGATCAGTAGGAACTCAGCACCTCTGCAATAAGGCTACAAGAAGACAGACTCCAATCTTGGTGCTTGCCCAGAGATTCTTTGATGATGAATAACAGACAACAGCTCATATATCCTAACACATAGAAAATATTCATATAAATAAAACAGACCCATATATAGTGAAAATGTTGATGAATAATTTTTGTCAATTGCAGCTCTCTCATGCTTGTTTTAGGTTTCAGCAGAGCTGCCAAAAATTCAGTCTTCACAGGAGTTCATGGGAACATTTTCTTTGGTTTTGAACTGTGTGGGTTTCGACCTGGTAAACTTCTGAATACTACAAAAATCATGGAACAAAACCTATTCAGAGTTCTTGAACTCCACTCATTTTCTGAAGTGAAGCTGAGCCAAGCTGGAAATGTCATAAATATGTTGGTGCAGAGCTAGAAAATAACCCAGGCTCTTCTCAGAGCCTCTGGAGTCCAGGAGAAGATCTTGATTATTGTGACCAAATTTGTGTGTGTGTTTAACAAAAGTTGCGGCCTAAAGAACACTAGTTTTAAGGTTCCCTGTCCATAAGGGAACTCGTTTTCCCAGCAATGGTCTTCTGAAGTATTTTGGCAATCTAGAAAGAGAATAATTATTAATTTCTTATGTAAAATTCCTACACTGAACATCTCCTGTGTGATGAGGAATGCTCGGGTAATTCTTTTTCACTGTCTCAGATACATGCCAATACTTTTTAAAAAATCTGATAAATTACACAATTTATGTTCTTTTTATTAAAATTTCTCTTGGAGACTAGAAGGTGCACTGATTCTGACTATCATAGAAAATATTCTTTAAATCATTATTATTGGGTGTAACAGCAGATTATTTTTTTTATTTTTAACAACAAATCGCTGGTTTGCCAACAATGCAATTTCAGAGCAACCTAAGTGACCTATGAATTGTGCAAAAAGAAGTGATGTGTGTGTATATGTGTGAATGGGACAGAAATCTTAAAACAGATCACTGCTGTATCTGGATGGTTTCACTGTAATATCCCACTGATCAGAGCACTCAGTAAATTCTTTGTTATTAGACTTTGGAGTGTTTACTTGAACATGAACTTTATTATGTGGAGTGAAAACTGAATAAAAGATTAGAAACAAATGCTAATGGTAAACAGCAATATACTGAGTTGGAAGGAAGTCTGCACAGGTTATGAGTGATCCCGATTTTATTTAATGGCTTTATTTACACTATAAAAGCATATATATATATATATATATATATATAAAAGCCTAGCATATTGAAGTAGTTAACAAAATGATTCTTAAATTACTGGAGGTTGGTAATGCATTACCAGGTCTCCTGTCTCTCTGTCTCAGGGCTCAATTGTGTTTCATATGCATATTTCCTACTGCAAGCTGCACAGAGCACATGAAATCAATGGCACCCAGGAACTGAGAACCTTTATTACTTTTCTCCTTCCTGTTTTTCTGCCCTGGGCAAATTATTAGTCTTCCTCACATGTACACTGGTGAGGACACAGAAATCCTTTCCCTAAAGGGACTTTCAGAGTTGGAAATAGGTGCAGGAAACAGCACAATTAGATTCAACCGTGAAAACAACGCAAACTAATATATTTTGGGAAGAATCATCCTAACTGCATAATCAGCAGGAGGGAAATACTTGGAAGCCATTGAGTTTATAAAGATTTAGGAAAGATAATAGGTAATGAATCAGATATGACCTAGCAATAACTTGTCACAGCAAAGCTGCAATTGTGTTTGTGAATTGTGTATACAGAAGCATCTTGTCAGTTCTCAGGGAGGTAATTTTCCCTCTCAAGGTGCTGCAAGAGACTTTCCTCTGGGATTAGATGCTCAGCACAAAGTCCCTGCCCCAACAAAGAGTGACAGATATAGTTGGTGATATAGAGAGAAACTGTAAAGATTCAGAGAACTAAATACACATGTTTTAACAAAACAAAGACTACACATGATGGAGGGGGTCAGAGGCAGAGAATGATATGTTAAACCACTTTAAGCAACTGCAGGGTTTACTACAAAGTCACTCACGTTTTCACCTTGGATGCCAATCTCAATACTTGAAATGTTTCTCTCTCCTGTCATACCTGTCCTGATCCCTCACCTTGTTTCTTTATTGTGAAAGAGATTGCAGAAGTATTCAGGATAAAGGACTGGAATAGAAGCAGGGATGTCTTACGATATTACACCAGTCTCCCTGATTTACACTGGAATGGCATTTCTACTTATTGATCAATCTGGCCAAGAACTATGAAATTTCTTACTGTAACAGGAGGAGAGTAACAAATTCCAATGCCAGAAAGATCTGTGTCTTTTTATTCTTCCTGCCAAAATTGTTATGAACCTTGTTCTCTAGTCCATGTGGCCAGGTTGGAAATAGCAAATGTTGTATAAGAGCTGTCTAGGATCTCCTAAAACCACAGGATTAGCAGCAATGTTTGGGCTGGCCCTGGACCCATGCTAAACACACAGAGGAATGAAGCCTTTTACCATTGCTCAAAAGAGTCTAGTGGGTGCTACCTAGGAGCACAATGAAACCGTTGGAAAATCAGTGACAGGTGGAGTAAAAAGAGAAATGTCTTAGCAGTGAGGTCTCCTGGAATGATACCTAATGAGAGGCCATCAGTTTTATCATTTGGTAAACTCTGCAAATTACCCTTGAAGGTATCACAGAAGAAGATAGTTTTTATTTCTAACCCATCCTCCATAAGAGAAAGGAGACACCACAGATAGATATCTTCCTTGCCAGGTGTCAGTATGAGGGTGGATGGAGGGATGTGTTGAGGATGTGCTGAAATAAAATATGTCCCAGCAGCCTTGGCTGTGACCTCTTGGTTTTTCTAACCCACATTCCCCATTTCTGCCATGTTTTAGGAGTCTGCCTTGGAGGGGGTGGGAGAGAAGCTTATCTTTTCTTTCTTTTGTACTCTGCCTTTGAAATGGACTTTCTACTGTTTACTCCCTACTCCCTATTGTGCCAATATTACATTTAAAACATATACTGCTAATATGGTAGACACAGTATACAAAACTATAAATACACCAACAGCATCATGTTCTTTCAACATAGGTATTGAGTTAGCAATTTTCCACATATTCCTGTATAGAGCTGCAGGTTTTAGATCATATTCACATTGTGCTGCTAAATTTTATTTCTAATATTAATATCACCATGTATCTCCAAACTAGTCTGCAACTAAAAATGACAAGGACTGCAAAAAAAGTAGATGCTGTTAAGGACACATTGAAGTTCATGTGTGACCATCTGACTATTGAGAAATCCCAGTGATTAAGAAAAAAAATCCAAGAAAATTGATAAGGACCCAACACAGTCATTTTAAAGAGTCCCAATTTTGGTTATTTTATGGATTTTCCTGGTGTTAATCTGAGAAGTGTTGTAATACCGAGAAAACTGCTAATGTAATAGCATATATGTGTTGTATGCTCTGGTCAATCCCAGAACTAGACAGCATTCAGAAATTCCTAACACCTAATTCTCTTTCTTCACTTAATGTTTAAACTGTCATGATCTAATGGAAAAGGAGTCCTCACATGAATATTTGGGCTGGACTGAGTCTTGCTAATATCCTTGGACAGGCTCAGAGTCTTTTTCTAGCTCACAGTGACATGTTGAGGCTCTGATCTGACACTGTGAGATGTTCCAGGAGTTGCTCTGCAGTGTCAGTGACTGTTCTCCTGTAACCCTGAGGTCCACAAGTTAAGAGCTGGGAACTTTGCACTGTCCTGTTCAGATGGGTGTCTGTTATGCTATCCAAACCAGAGTAACACCTGGAGAGTTCAGCCAAGATGGGTTAAGCATTGTATGAACAGGTAAAACAGGCAGGAAAATGTTAAGAAGAAAGAAATAGCATTGCTCCCATTTGTAGGGGAAATCTATGAACCAAAAGCTAATTTTCAAGGAAACCAGGAGAGTTTTGCACATGGTCTGAATGGTTTCTTCAGACGCCTTTAAAATTCCAGCTAAAGAGATGTTTTAGCTTTCAGAGTTAAGTCCATCCGAAGTCAGCTGATGATACAAGTGCTAAACAACTCTGGAAAACAGGCTTGTGGCAATTTTCCTGAGTCACACAGGAACTCCAAATCCCATGCACTTGAGCCTGGATGTACGTGTTGCATTGGTTGTACATGCCATGACATGCTTCCACAGAGAAACGTTTTCCTACATAGTTAAAACATGTGCAGTACCTCTTCAAATGCTCATCTATGCAAAACGGTACAGTTTTAAATAAAACATTTCAGTTACAAGAAATTATGCTGCCAGTTAAACTGTGCTATTTTCTTCTGCTGACTCTAAGAATATGCATTACTTCAACAGCCATAGCAAATACGGGTTTGAAGGTGTTTAAACAAATGTACACTTCAGTTGAAAGCAGCTTGCAATAACTAGATTCAATAAAACATTCTAATTGTAGGCCTCATATTAAGTCCTGAAACACATTTTTTTGGTCCCCATGTGCCTTGTTTCCAAGATGGTAGCACCTGGAAAAACATGCAGTTTGATTTTTGTAATAGATGTGAGCTCTGATAGTCAGGACTGCATCGCACTGCCTGCTTTAGAAGTGGTGGCAATGTTGCTGCAGTTTAAATGGATGTCTTTTATGCAAGGGAGTAAGAACATGTTGGGCTCTGAAACACACTGCCAATATACAGTTTCTATGCAAAGTGAAGAAACTAACAGCCTCCTTCAGTTACCAAGACAAAGCTTTCTGAATATTGTGCCAGCAAAATGCTGTTGCTTTCACTAAGCCCATTTTTTGACTAACTGTTCCTGCAGTTCCATCTATTGATTCCTTCAGGAGAAAAAAAGGAAAAATGGGACGGTGCTTTTTAGTACCTTCCTAAATTTGCTGACATCCTTACAGATAAAAATGCAGTCTTTAAGATGAATTGAATTTTTAACAAGATTTGACTAATTTCCTCATGAAGATTGCCTTTTGCTTCACATCATTTCCTGTGGTGAAAATAATCCCAGTGGTCCATGACCTCTGCTTCCTCATCACTCAAAGCTTAAAGAAAATCAAGTGCAAAATGTGAGAAGTTGATCCAATCCTTACATATGTAATGTTGTTGGATTTGTTCTTTTTTTTTCTGTCGAGAACCCTTCTGTGTTATTGTTTGCTGCGTCTGATGGAAGCAAAGGCAAATGGGATCAAATGAGAGAGATGGGCAGCTCTGTCATGAAGTGCAGGTGAGGGACAATGTCCCTCCTGTGGCACAACAGACTGTAGAAAGCTCACAAGTTGTTCCTGCACCGATGTATCCACAGCTGCCCTCCACAGCAAATTAATCCAATGTTAGTATTCTGTTTGTTTTCACACCCCCTCCACAACCAAACCACATGTGATAAACTGAATGATTAAAAAATGATGAGCACAGGGTGACTGGGGGCAGTGCTTCACCATAAAGAACACAAAACACCAAAAGCGCTGAGAAAAACGAGCAGTAACAGGCAGACCCCAGGCAAGCTTTCCCACAAAGCTCTGCCAATACGGCTCGGTCCTGATTTACAGCACTCCTGTGGCTCCCCTCTGAGCCTTGTCTGCTCCAAAAACTGTCAGTGGTGTGAAACAGCTTTAGGAGTTTTTGCAGGTGGAGTCCTCTCCACTCAGGCTACGTTAAAGTCTTATGTGTCTCTGGACTGTAACATTAAAGGCAGAGTGGGGGAAAGTGAACACATCTTGAAGGAATTGATCCTACTCTCTTCTTTGCCATCGGCTTCCCAAGTGAGTCTGGATAAGCTTTGTCATCTCGCTGTCTAAATTCCTTATCTGTAGCCTGGGGACGGTAAGAGCAATATTGCCTACCTGTTGCATAGCAGGGAGTGTGCTGGTTAATTACTGAATGTTTATACAGTGGGGTCAGCAGAGAGAGTGCTATATGATAGCTAAATATTAGTATGAAATCACAGAAGATAACTGCACATATCCTCCCTCGCACAGCATGGTGATATTTTATCTAATTGTTATTTCAAGCTACATTCTCCAAAAGCTGAAAATACTTAGTGTCTGTTTAAAAGAAATATTTCAAAGAACACATGCTGGTTTGGGTTGTTTCCCACTGGGCATAGCACCTGCACACAACTGACACTGGTGAGCTCTTTGCTTTAATAGAAAAGGTAAAATGAAGTGTTACTTCTCTTAAGGCTCTGTTAAAGGGAACACTATTAAAAATACTTGTTCCATAGCCAACTTTTTTTCCTTTTTTTTTTTTTTCTGCAGTTGTATCTGCTTTTGTGTACATCTGTGCCTGAATGTGTTCCTCTTGTCTTTGTGCCCTGACAGACGTCTCCCACCAGAGCCAAGAAAGGAAGGTTTATGAGACGTGCCACTTTATTTTGGAAGGGGAGGAAGGTTTTAATAAAAAATCGGGCCATTTTTGGTTGTCATCGCAGCCACTGTAGTGAGTCCCTGCAGGCAAGGATGGCTGTGATGCAGCAGGGGTGGGTGAGTCAGGGTTGATGGGTCCTAAATTGGCTGTACAGGTCTAGAGGTGATAAACACCTTTTATCACACAGCTTGCCATAATGTTCAGGGTGGAAAGCAGAGTGGTAGCAGCTGCTGCAGCAGTGTTTTCTGTAATCCCCTGTAGCGGTGTCTCAGCCTCCCCAGGGTGGCAGCGACAGGGCAGTTTTCTCAAGCAGAGCAGTGTGTGTTCCTCAAGGCACAGGAGAGCATGAAGGCAAGACCAGCATGTCTCACCTGGGTTGGCATCTGTGTCTCAGAGCTGCCAGCTGCAGCGTGGTGTTGCACAGACCATTCTGATTCAGGGGCAAGATCAGTTGAGATATTTTTCTTCAAAAACAAAGATCAAGAGAGACTGCTTTTTATTACTGACCTGGGAAGTAGCTGACAGATCTGAGTCAAATGCATGTAGGAACCCTTATAGGTATAGAGCCTTGGGGGATAATATTACCAGCAAAACAGAAGGGACAAAACTAGGCTGTTTTCTGTCTTAACTGTTAAGAGCACCAGGTGGACCAGCAGCTTGGAGAAGTATGGTGATGGGAAGCAAGTGCTACATGCAATTGCTAAAAAAGACTCTTTATCACCGCCTGTAGAAGTATGGACAGGATGTTCTGCCCTACAGCTGACAGAAGTCAAGGAATGATGATATCAGACAGACACTTACTATGCTGGAGACACCCTGAGGAAATGGTATCCATGGGGGCTGCTTTGCCACTGACTCCCTGTCCCTGCCTGGCATAAATTCTATGGAGAAAATATGGAACAAGGTTTGGGAGTGACTCTCCTTGAGATAATATCTTTTCTCCTTCTTCAGTGGGGGAAGACTTGGTAGCACCCATCTATGTGGGGGTTTGTGGCATGGCAATGGGAAAAGATCTAGTTTCCTCTTGGTGCTGGAGATCTGGCAGCTTCAGGAAGGGTCAGGGTGGGTCTGTTGGGTGCTTCTGCAGGTACAGGCACAATGGGAGGGGTCCTGGTCCTTGTCAAGGTGGGGTTGATGCACACCCCCTGGGGACAGACATCTTACGGACATGTCCATGAGAAGTACCACCAAACAGTGCTCCATTTCAAGAAATGTCATTTCCCACAGGCACAGTCAGCCTGCTGGCCTCCCTACAAAGGACCCCCCCGAGAATACCTCATCTCCTGGTAAGTTTGCCTTCTCCCACTCTTAAAAAGATGTTTTCTTTTTTACGTCTTGTTCGTCAACTTTCCTTCAGCCTTGGACTTTACTTCTCCAACACCTCAATCACCTGAGCAACAGTCATTGCCTACGTATGGCCTTTTGAAAACTAGCAGAGTCCTGAGTGTGCTATTCCTATTTAGAGAAAAGGGCACAGCGCTCCTCCAGGATCCATATTGTCTTCCCAGGAGATACGCCTGGGGCCACTGGCCACTGCTATGAACAAGAAGACTGTGCTTACTGCCTAAACCACAGGTTTTGGACTAAAACATGATATCCGCAAGCAGACTGCTGAATTTACTCAGAAAGGTGTGCAGAGGAGGACTTGGGACAGGTATCAGAAGAGGTGTAGCACAGCTTTTCCACCAACACCCATCTGGGATGGAAAATGAACCTGGATTCCATCTTGCTCAGGCTCCTTGTGGTCACTTGCTGCCAGCACGATATTTACTGTTTTGAGCAGTTCTCAGAAGCAATGCTGAAGTATAACAGATAAATAGATTTCAGGTAGTGCAGAAGCTGATTTGGGATCCTGAAGCACACCATGTACAGAAGAAATTCCCCATGTTCTCCTCATGATGTACTTCCCTTCCCTTCCCTTCCCTTCCCTTCCCTTCCCTTCCCTTCCCTTCCCTTCCCTTCCCTTCCCTTCCCTTCCCTTCCCTTCCCTTCCCTTCCCTTCCCTTCCCTTCCCTTCCCTTCCCTTCCCTTCCCTTCCCTTCCCTTCCCTTCCCTTCCCTTCCCTTCCCTTCCCTTCCCTTCCCTTCCCTTCCCTTCCCTTCCCTTCCCTTCCCTTCCCTTCCCTTCCCTTCCCTTCCCTTCCCTTCCCTTCCCTTCCCTTCCCTTCCCTTCCCTTCCCTTCCCTTCCCTTCCCTTCCCTTCCCTTCCCTTCCCTTCCCTTCCCTTCCCTTCCCTTCCCTTCCCTTCCCTTCCCTTCCCTTCCCTTCCCTTCCCTTCCCTTCCCTTCCCTTCCCTTCCCTTCCCTTCCCTTCCCTTCCCTTCCCTTCCCTTCCCTTCCCTTCCCTTCCCTTCCCTTCCCTTCCCTTCCCTTCCCTTCCCTTCCCTTCCCTTCCCTTCCCTTCCCTTCCCTTCCCTTCCCTTCCCTTCCCTTCCCTTCCCTTCCCTTCCCTTCCCTTCCCTTCCCTTCCCTTCCCTTCCCTTCCCTTCCCTTCCCTTCCCTTCCCTTCCCTTCCCTTCCCTTCCCTTCCCTTCCCTTCCCTTCCCTTCCCTTCCCTTCCCTTCCCTTCCCTTCCCTTCCCTTCCCTTCCCTTCCCTTCCCTTCCCTTCCCTTCCCTTCCCTTCCCTTCCCTTCCCTTCCCTTCCCTTCCCTTCCCTTCCCTTCCCTTCCCTTCCCTTCCCTTCCCTTCCCTTCCCTTCCCTTCCCTTCCCTTCCCTTCCCTTCCCTTCCCTTCCCTTCCCTTCCCTTCCCTTCCCTTCCCTTCCCTTCCCTTCCCTTCCCTTCCCTTCCCTTCCCTTCCCTTCCCTTCCCTTCCCTTCCCTTCCCTTCCCTTCCCTTCCCTTCCCTTCCCTTCCCTTCCCTTCCCTTCCCTTCCCTTCCCTTCCCTTCCCTTCCCTTCCCTTCCCTTCCCTTCCCTTCCCTTCCCTTCCCTTCCCTTCCCTTCCCTTCCCTTCCCTTCCCTTCCCT
>NW_020799095.1:129115236-129152181 GCF_003259725.1 Athene cunicularia
TCTCCAGCCACTCCTCCCCAAGCCTGTAGCGCTGCTGGGGGTTGTTGTGGCCCAAGGGCAGCCCCCGGCATTTGGCCTTATGGAAACTCCTCCAGTTGGGCTCAGCCCATGGCTCCAGCCTGTCCAGGTCTCTCTGCAGAGCCTCCCTGCCCTCGAGCAGATCAACACTCCCACCCAATGCCTTGGTTGTGTTGCCCAGATATCTGTGGAAAGGTCAACCCAATCTCCTGGGCTGGAAGAGCAAGGAGTCTGG
Source organism: Athene cunicularia (assembly GCF_003259725.1). NCBI lineage: Eukaryota > Metazoa > Chordata > Aves > Strigiformes > Strigidae > Athene > Athene cunicularia. The sequence goes on from NW_020799095.1 coordinate 129,115,490, forward strand.
CAGAAGAAACCTTCTGATGGCACTGCTGATGATGACATCACCTCCACTCTGCAAGCCCAAGAGTGAATTTCGCCAGACTGAACAGCTTTGTGTCAGGACATAGTGATCAGTTTGGGCCATGTCTCAGCCAAGAACATCAGCTATGAATACCTCAGATACTAAATAGTTTTCAAAACTGCCACCATGGAGTGAAAACCTGTCCCACAAAACTACTTCAGTGGGCTCCAAAGAAGAAAAAAGCAAGTGTCTCATCCCAACTAGGGATATAGATCCACAGGGCCCAGTGTCTGGTAGTGAATAAAACAGAAAGCACACACAGAAAACACCCATTATGATAACTAGTTATGAAGTTTATCTTTTGTAATTCCAATAGAGATTTTTGCTCAGCTGTGAGCAGATCTGTACTAATGGCTGGATTTAAAATTATTAAGCCCAAACAGATCACAAATGCATTTTGGCAATGTAATCCACAAAGTAACAGTTAAGACAGAACATGCACAATAACACTAATATTTCAAGAGGGATTTAGAAAGAGATGAGATTTACTAGTTGAGAGTGAGAAATAAGATTTGATATTTAAATATACAGGGATTTAAACATTTGGATGAGGTGGTAGGAGTAAGTGCGAAAGTCTTTCAAAGTTCAAAACAAAAGAATTCTGAAGTCAGCTCTTCTTAGCAGGGCATGCTGAAGTGAGTTATGAACAATCATGCAATTACAGTGATTTTTGTATGTGTACAATAAGTCAAGTTGCTGCATATTTGTGTGCACTTGTGGTTAGTTGCAGCTTTTGCTACGAGTAAAATTTTTTATCTCAATACCTCATATATACTGACATGAACAACTCTGTGGCACAGTGGAGTTACCTTCACTAAGTAGCAATGTGGCTATTAGTTCCAACCAGGTTTAAGTCTGTATGGATTACTTGGCATCGGTGCAGTATTTGATCAGTAGCTGAACAGAAAAAATCTTTAAGCCCCAGTACAGAATGCAAGTAGTGTCATCTTTTTGGAGAGATGAAGCTAGAAGTGGCTGGAGGGCCAAGTCAGGATAAAGTCTGGCCACAGAGCTGTAGGGTTAAGTTAAGGTGAGAGGAGCATATACCAACAATACTCTGCAAGTGGCAATGGGTTTTTCAGATGTATCCATGGTTAGTAGTATGTAAAATAATTTAACTTATCCTTTAAGATAATTCCCCTTAAGAAACAGAGGTATAGACCTCACAAAAAAGACCAACTTTTTTGGTGGGTTTTACAAGCTGAGCAAGTACTACAAAACATATTACTCAAATCTTTGTCTGAAATGTCTGTTGTCTTGGTATGATAAGCATACATTTCTGGCTGTGCTGCCGGAAGATGTTGTATGAAAAAGATTGACTAGCAAGTTCTTTCATGGAAATAACGATTGTTGCTGTGTCTGCAGGTGCCCAGAAGAATTAGTATATGTGTTAGGGCCTGGATACATTTCACCGAAATTTAGGCAATTAGACTGAAGTCTCTCAGTTAAGAGTTCATCTTCACCTCAATTTCCAGTGAAGAGATGGATTCTTCTAGAAAACAGTTTACCTAAAATCCAAATAACTGTGAGCATCTGACTCTTTCTCACATAATAGCACAGGAGAATTTTCCTGATTCACTATGGGGTCTGGTCCTTCAGTTGCCCAGACTGGGGACTGGCTGGACATACATGTCTCCCTTCTACATACTGGAAAGTGTCCCATGGCCACAGGTTAGGCACCACCAGCATTTCTAACTTTGAGAGCTTAGCTCAATACCCAACATGAGATGAGACAATGCTTCAATGGACCTTGCTCCAAGAACTACCTCCATCCAGATCAGATCATCTTCACACTCATTCCGATTTAATTCACCCCATTACAGTTCTGAATTTTGCTTCTTGCTGCCCCAGTAAAATCACTCATAGGCAGGTGGGGTGCCAAGAGGTATGAATGAGTCTTGATTAGCAAATAGTTTTGATTACAGAATAGCATGTAAGAAATTTTAAGCACAGAAAATCTGCAAAAGAGCGTTAGAAGCAAATTTCACCTAAGATGTTGCTCAGTGCAAGCTGTTGTCTTCCCTCTAGACTGTACAGTACCAAAGTGGGCAGAGCTGCACACTGCAGGCAAGAGATCCTCAAGGGCAGCAGAAGAGGAATTCCACCCTAAACAAATTACCTTCCCAGGGGCTTCTGAAATATTAGAAGCCCTTGAGCTAGGCAGAGTTTGAAGGAGTGGGCTATTTCTAGCTCTTAGCCTCAAGTTTTGAAGGAAGCAAGAATAAAAATGAATGATGCCTCTACTGATGAACATAGGTAGGTATTCACATCTGCATGGACTAGGAAATGTGGGCACAATATGTGTGATTAGGAAAAGGCAGCAATAAGCCAGCACATTCTACATGGGTGGTCAGGATACCACTGTAAACACTTTAAAAGGATTCAGTAAGGGAACAAAATAAAAAGCATAACTTTATTAGAGGTTTTTGAGGTATGTGTCACACTTAATGAAGTGACTGATTACTTTTCAAAGACATGGTTGCCAGAGTAACTATGGAAAGACAGAGACACTTTACATCTGAATTTTCAAAAACATTCAATAAAGTAATTTCTCAGATTATTAATGAATGTTTTGAAAATAGCCCTATTCAGAAGAAAACTGGATCAAAAAGGTAAGATTTTTAAAAAATAATCCATTTATGGGCTGGTTTTGGGAAGATACTTCTCAGAGATCAGAAACACAGTTATCTTCACATTTTCAGCTTGTTCATATTCTCTCTGCATATTGTGCAGGTGCAGATACTTCCACGACTAGCATCAACAGAAAAAGGAGGGAGGGTTTCAGAGTGTGATAGTCAAGAGACACCCCAACTCTGGGTTTCACTGCTGTGCTGAGATGAATGTCCCCACATTTCATATGTCATGGTGCCCCACTTAGCTATGATGTGCGAATGCTAATCAGTCACCGACATCTTTCTGTGGTGAAATAATTCCTCTGGTAGGAAGCTGAGGTCCATGCAAGAAGTTGTGTTGAGCAATTCCTGAGTCAGATGGTCTTTGCCGGCCATGCAGACTTCAGCCCAACTGTGAGACAGTACAGATGTGGCTTACAAGCCTCTGGTTCACTCCTTACAGTGAAATTTTGAGTTAAAAGAACATAGCACTATTGCAGAAATAATATGAAATTTTGGTATATGAATATTATTTTTCCCAATCTCAGGTAGATAATTTAACTTCATGATAAAGTGAGCATTTAAAGAAAGTTGTAACTTTAAGAACGAAAAGATTAATCAAGACTACAGAATTTAATAAGTAATTTTTCCTTGCTTCTGCTTTGAACTTTGCCTTGAATGGTAACCACTTTCCAAAGTACTGGAAAGCAAGTTTCTTTCCTGTCATTGATTCTGTATCTGGTTCTCTAAGACTACAGATTTTTAATGTCCAGTTCTTTAATGATTCCCCACCTGACTAATATTTTACAATATTGGCTAGCAAGAACTAGCAGATCAGCTTTTCTGTTTTTATAAGAGTTCCTCTGTCAAATCAAGAAGAAAACCTTATGAAAGATTGTTGAGTGGTAAAAGGCAGAAAAAAGGAAAAAGGAAAATATAATTCCCCTTCCCTAAAATTCTAACAACATTTGGAAAATATTAGGGAATATAAAATTGAGAAATATTTTATAATGCTCCAGACCATGGGAAATAGGTGGATTTGGAACTGGTAAAAACTCATGTAGCTCTGTTTAAATTAATCCAAATTTTTGACATACGATGATCTGGCCCAGAGCTAATATCTTCTAAATAATACTTTTTCTTATTTTTGCCTATGTTGATGAACTCACTGCTCTGTGCCAAAGTATCAGTGTGTTTTGAAATTAATCTCTCACTTCAGGAGAGGATACATTCCTTGTTACATTAGCCCTCTGGATTCCTGTAAAGTATTACACTTTGCATTTCAAATTGAGGCATGGATTTGGACACAAGCTTTCTGTTTGCCATTTTATTTGACAAGCTGTGCCAGTCTGTTATGCTGATCTGACAGAGTATCAAATTATGAATAATAATTTTATAGACAGGATGGACTGTAACGTTTATTTTAAAAACAGCTTCCAGGGAGATAGCCCTGGCTGGGAATCTCCCTGCTGTCGGTGCTGGGCTCCTCCCCAGCCTGCTGGGAGCCAGCTCTGTCCAAGACGGAAGGAGGAAGCACAAGCCATCTGGCAAGGCAGCTTTTCTGTCAGAAGAGGAGCTTTGAATGAAGTTACCTTGGTGGTTAGTGTGGGTGCAGTTGATGAACAATCCTGGTCCTCTCACATCAACTGTGTTAGAGAAATGAGCACTAGGGTAACTTTTTTTGCAAGGTGACTTGCATACCACACTGGTATCTTGTTTGGTTAAGCTATTGTAAGTTTTCCCCATTTTCACCTACATTGCACAACTGCAGTAGAAATACAGTTCTTCCTCACCCGCTCCCACCAGGTCATATTATTCATCCCATCTCTTGCTGTTCTTCCATTTAGCTTGGTAATTCCACCTGTGCTGACTGTATTTACCAGAAGTCTGACTGTCCTTTCTCTTCAAGCCTGTGAGAAATTATTGAGTTTAGATAAGGGTAAAAATCCAGGAGGATTAGATTTTGGAGAATGTAATAATGTCATAAACTGAAGTAGGAAGGCATTTACACACATACTAAAGCCTCCAAGTTGAGAACAGTCAAGCAGTGCATCAGGCTGCCAGAGAGGTTGTGCAGTCTCCATCCTGGGAAGGTTTCTGGACCTGACTACAGAGAAACCTGGTCTGAATTTGGTGTTTACCTTGCTTTGTGCAGGAGTTTGGGCAAGGCCTTGGCAAATGAAGGCCCCTTCCCACTTGAATTATTCTGTAATTACATTAGAGTGTCTTGAAACCCCGTGAGAAATAATCAGTAAAAGCCACATTCTGCCCCTCGAGAGACTCCAGCACAGACAGCCCTGAGGGCACTATGCCTTGGTGATGTGTTAACAAGTTTAGATAAACTTAAGATGGTTTCAAGAGTCATGACGAAGTTTCACATATGCACCAGAAATCTAACAAGTCTGCTCTAAAAAGCCGTCTTGCAGATACATGTGTTTTCTTTAGGTGCTATCTATTAATTAATATTAACTGGATAGCTGCTGAGACTAAGCACATATTTCCACACCCCTGGCTATACATAAATCTTTTCACAGCCGTTATTTCTCACAGGCATATATGCTAAACATAGCAGCAATTTGCTAGTGTGTCACAATATTCTTGTCCATATATTCAGGTAATGTATTTAGGCTACATCTAGACTATCTGATTGAAAAGAGGTAGGAATTCTATCTTTGACTTCTGAGGAGATATTAATTACTTGATTCTAGCCAGGGACTATTGGCTGGAAGAGAGCACAATCAATAACAGGTCCAGATTACTGTTCAAATAGCACCAACAACATGTAGAAGGTGGGATGGGGAGAAAGACCAAGGTCAGTAGTAGAAAATGCATGGTCAGTTATTCAGCATTAAGTATTATGTGGAAACTGGGAGCTCATGAATTTGGTATAACATCAGACAAGGATGATGTATTAGTTCCAGAGTAATTACAATTCATTAAAGTAATAACAGCATGAAAAAGTTACAGGTAAGGTATTTGCAGGAGAGGCGTGAATTGCTGCTACACTGCACAGATGTCTGGCAAGTCTTCACCTGAGAGTACACACTCTGCTCATTGGCTATGCTCAGGGATGGTGAGTTGAGATCAAAACAGAGGTAGAGGAGATCTGCTAACAGGACAAAGGCAGATACCACAAGAGAAGACTTAGAGCATGTTTTTCGGTCCATCCAAATAAAAAGACCCTGAGACAGGATAGAAAATTATTTACAAAGGGCCTTAAGGTAGAAGTGAGAAAAGCTCATTTAAATAATAATCTGTACCTGCTTGAGAATGAGTGGCTATAAATTGGTTCTGAATGAACATTGAATTTGTAAATATACATAGGCAGGTTGTTTGTAGCCATGGAAGTGGGAAGTTGTGGAAGAGCCCCTCTGCAGGCATCATGGAGGTGGCAGCTGAGCTGCTCAGGGAGATAGATGTTGGTATGTCCATGGAGGAGGTCCTAGTGGAAAACCAACTCAGTGACTCCGGCAGTTTTATGTTCCTGTTTTCTCCAAGTTAAAAATACCCCTTAGCTAATATATTACCGTGTATTATATAAATTGAGATGTCTGAGATGTTAGGATATTTAAATTGTACAGTATGTTTTCAAAGTAAAGCTGGTGCTAGGGCACCTAACCCAATTCATCCCTGGGGTAAACTCCTTGTTGCTGCTGGGTTGGACTGTACCTGTTACTGTATGAGGTCTGGCAGCTCACGGATGGCACATAGCTTGAGGAGCAATTCCCCCTCTAAGGTAGGTATATCTAGCTGGTACATCAAGCCCCTTACTCCCTCCAACAACAACAACAATCTGTACATGGAATGCCACTGGATCAAAAGAGACACAGTGCACAGCACTGCAGAAGCTGTGAACTACAGAAAAAGCAGCAAGTGGCATGGATAAGGTTTATATATGTTAGGCATGAGCCCTTGCTTAACTCCTTGGAGTAATGCAGCAGCTGATGGCATTTAAGTAATGCAGGCTCTGTTTTGTTTCTCTTTGAATTTATGTTTCCCCTTAATGTCCACTGATAGTGTCCACTGAAGCTAACCTAAGAGCAATTTGTTTTCATTACTGTTGACACTGCTATAATTTTTATCTGTACAGTTTTAACATAATTTCTAGTATTTGCCATATTAAAAGGGGTGGCTGTCTCACATACTGATGAGAAAGAATGTTTGAGAAATACAGTTTGTTTTCAGTCCTGTGTAGGGCTGTTGCAATAGCAAGAAAGAGGACATGGTAATACAGTCCTTTGGTCATGAAAGAGGCTATAATATAAACCTTTAGTTGTTACTGTGTAAGGATTTATTTAACCTTAATCTGTATTGCAGAGTTCAGATCATGCCGCTGTTTGTGAAACATCACATTTGAAATCTTTCAAACAGGGCTTGTGCTTAGTGATGTCAGTGTAAATACATTTATTTAAGTGGATTTGCTTATCCCAGTGATACAGAAATACTTGAGATGACCTGAGATGTCCATACAGAGACTTATGGTACAGGAAGTCTGAGTAAACTGTGCCACCTCTTCCTTCAGTAATTTTGACATGACCTAAATGAACTGCCATTTCAAAATTACAAATAGGGTTTGATAAAACCAGTTGAGAGGATACTGAATGTTGCAAATCTATCTAGCCAACATATCTTTCTGTTATGTATTTTATCCATCTGATTTCTCCCACCCTCACCTTCCTGCTTTTACCCACAGTCATTATGTCTCCTCTAACAAGTCAGCTCTGATTTTGATCTTATTTTTGTTGTACCCATAACAGCTCAACTCTTGACTCTGTGGTGAGATATGGCCATTCACACATTATGCAGCAGATCTATGGACCTGATGAAGTCCCAGTGGTATCTTGATAGCCGAAGAAATAAAAGGAATTTTAAAATGTGCTTTCTCAGACAGCAAATCTTTTCAATTACCCAGCCACAGCCCCACTGTGATTCAAAAGAGATCAATGTGAAAAGAAGAAACTTCTGCAACACTCAGGCTTTTTTTTTTTTTTTCAGTTGTAGCATCCCACTTTATCTTTCAAGAGCCAACTAGTCAGTGGTACAGTGATGATCCTAGAAAGTTGTAGGCAAAGAAAAGTTAGAAAGTTCTTTTTTGGCTGAGACACCACTTAAGAATCATGGTTCTACCACAGAAATAGGAACAAGAATTCAAGTTTGAGTGCAATTTTAAGGGCAAGCCTGTGGATTTGGAAATAGGATTGCCCTTCTTTGGCTATGTGCTTACTCTGCTGTAGACTTTGAGTTCTGAAGGAACTGGCTGAACTGGGAAGCTATACTGACTTATCAACTGGGACAGAAACTACATATCCAAGGATTTGGTTTGCCTGGAGTGAACAGATTTTTATTTATTTTAACTTCAGGACATACAGAGGGACACTAGCTCTCCCTTACTACAAGAGTCACAACCACTGCTGCATATATGTAGTGGGAAGGTGATTTTCAAAGCCTGATGGCATGTACTGTGTTGGTTTCTAACTGTGATGAAGTATCATGGTGAGCCTCACAGGCCATTCATCCTTACATGTTGAAAACATGAGACTTTGTCAACCAAAATAAGGGTGGGTTTATCAATATCCTGAAAGTCTATTAGAATTTTTTTCCAAAGAAATATGCTTCTCATTAACAACAAATCTTCTAAACTGTGCTCAAAATGCTTTACTGCATGAAAAGGAATATTCAGTACTTCAAAATGAAAAAAAAACCCACAACTCATTTAGTCATACCTATACCTGTTATCTACATCATCCCATGATGCTGACGGCCCCCCTGTGAAACCTAAGCATGTTTCCTGCAGTAAACTTACAACCAAAACGAAATGCATAAGACCAGATTCCGTAGCCTATGGAAAAAAAAAAAAGACATGACCATTCTGGGTATTTAAGTCTCTTTCTTCTTCGTTTTCCTTAAACTCAGCTCTTTAAAGCATCCTCTGCCATGTAGCTTTTGAGAACTGTTCTAAATAGGACAAGGCAATATTACAGTAAGACAGACCAGACTTTGCTTTTTACCCCCCAAAATCTTGCTTTTCTTATTAATATCATGGCTGAAAGGAATGAGGTTTTCCCAAAAAGCCAAGTCCATCTTCAGGCCTTTGCTTTACTAATTAACTACGCAGCTTTCAACCAGCCCATTCCTTCACCTTTGTGTTTGCACTCGGGGATGATCCTTGAGGACTGTTGGTCTTCTCAGGCAGGATCTTGCTTTGGGCAGTAACTTCCAACTGCTTCTGTTCTCACTATGCAAAGAGACGCTTAATTGCTACTTGCATTTAACCCGATCGAAAACTAATTTGCATGCCTGGGACTGATCCCTAAAATTAAACCATATGTTTAACATCTGTCATTAGCTGCTTTCAGCATAGTGATGGGGTAGTTTAGGGAAGGTCTTAAGAGGGAGCAACCATGTGACAGGGAAAGGAGGAGTATCCTCAAGTGCCTCTAAGTTCTCTATTGATTCATTTATGTGTTATGTTACTTTTAAAGAGTGCTGTGCTGCTGACAGTTCAGAGCATTGCATTTTTAACAGGGGAAAAAAGTGTGTCTGGGAAAACTTTTATTTGTTTCTGCAAGAATATGTTGGTTTGGATCCCTCAGTGACATCTGCCTGGGACAGTAGTGTTGCCCTCTCGAGAGATTGAACAAGACTGGGAGCCTGGAGAGCCCCAATCTGCAGCAGTCTGGGCTTGCAGTGCTGGCAGCTGCCTGGCCATGCTGCCAGGATATCTCTGGGTTGGATGGGAAGTGCAGGGCTGGGTGTCTGGCATAACAGTCGTGTCAGGGTGTGCTTCCCAGGGCAAGGACCTGACAGAGCCATGATAGGGTTTTCTAGCCCAGGGAACCAGGCAATGCCTGTGCTAGGGCCGCACTGTGGGTAGACTTCCCCTCCTGTACCCCTCCACACATGCATGTGGCTCCAGGGAGCTGGGAGCAGGTGTGGAAGGGACAGGGGATTTTTTAATCTGGGAACAGCTCTGATCCGTAAGAAGGAAAATTTAGTACTTCGGACCTGTTCTAGACTAGTGCAGCCAGAAGGATTTCTGAGGGAGGCAAAACTTTCCCTGGTGCTTTCCTTTTTTCCCCCCTCCAGCCTTCATGGTGAAGAAGAGGCAATAAAAATCAATTGGGATGGAAAAGAAAACAGTCCCGTGACCTCATGGAGGAAAATGACACATCTCTCTGGGCTTTACTGCCTTGCTCTGCATTGCAGAGTAGACAACCTGCAGGTCCCACGCCCCAGGAGTTCTCTTGCTTCGAAACGCAGCAGCACTGAGGCCCCTTTGTTGTTACAAGTGCAGTTGGAGAGCTCTCCTTCAGCAGAAATCTGTTCTGCCGGTGACAGCAGGATGAGGAGCAGCCATGGTGGTCATCTGAGGCTGGAGAGGGCAGAGGGATGCACAGACATCACGGTGCAGAAAGGCAGGAGAGGTGCCTTGGTCAGGAGGGCAGAGCACAGGCTCATGCTCCAGTTACTGCTTCTTGATAAATTATTCAGCTCAGCAGTGCCCCAGCAGCAGCCTGTCTGCACATTTCTAGTGCCCACCTAATGCAATGTAATTCAAATTATCTTTGCTCACACTCAGAGAACTCTTGTAACAGTCACCTCTTGTTCACTTTCCTGGGATAGCGATGTGTCTGTCAGCACCTCCTGCTGCTCAGCTGACGTGTGATGACTTGCTAATCTGTGACTCTTGGGTGACTCCAATGGTCTCAGCACTATGATGTTCATTCTGCTCCGGGAGCCATGCGGTAGAGATGCAAAAGTGAGTAGCAAGCTAGACCTTAAATACAAGAAGTTCCATTAGTTTATACATACAAATATGCATCTGCATTTATTTATATGCTATATTTATACAATATATCTCTGTTTATATATGTTTACATATAAATATACCTGCTCACTTCGTGTATATATATGTTTGCATGTCTGTGTGTATATATGTATGTGTGAATATATATAAATATATATGTACACCTGGACAACACATGAACTAGATGTTCAAATTCAGAGTATTTAGATTCAGAGCACTCGTGCTGGGTGTTGAGTTAGATGAGGATTTACATTTATCAACAGTTCTTGACTACCATCTTGCCATAGGACTCAGAGCAGGGTTTGGCTAGAATGACTAGGGTTAACTAAGCTGACAGCTCCTCTGAGAAAATCTCAAGCCAAAGAAAGTCAAGAGGAGGTGGAGGGATGGAGGGGAAGATATATGAATGATTAAAGTATCTAAAAGGAAATCAGTAATTTTGAAATGCCAGAGCTGGAAGCAATTAGTGGCTGGCTGGCAACTTGCAAGAATCAATAAAAAAAGGATGCAATTTCTAATAACTCAAAAATAAAATCTGCTGATAAGTTAAGAAGGAGCTATAGGGGAAAAAAGAGGTGAATAGGAAACTAAATCTGTTAACAATTATTGTCAGTGCCAACACCGACTTGGAAGAGTCACATTTGTTCTACCACCTCCACCCAGCCAATTATAACAATATGTATTCACCAGGCTCTCATGACAGGAGCACCCACCAATCCCACTAGCGCTAAGAAGCTGCTAGCATTTGTTTTTATTTTAATTTATCACTCAGCTGTTTCGAATCACATAAAGCTAAAACTTGGCTTACAAGTTGTCAGTTCCAATGCTAATCTTTTGTGCTTACTGCATGTGTGCCTGTGTGATATGTATATTTTCTGAATTGTAAAACTGCCATGGAAATTTCCCAGTCTGGATATGAAATCTCTTCTCCAGCCCTTTACTGTAAAGACTGGTCATGATAAAGCTATTAACATATGTTTACTCCCCAAACAGGAGCCTGCCAGATCATGCAAACTAGCTGAGTCTAGTTCACCATCCCTTCACGCAAATTTAACAAGCTAACCTGGAGTGGCAGATCAGATTGTATGTGTGTAGGGTCATCCTATGCAAAGTGATGATCTCCATGTGATTTTCTTAATTTCTCTAACCAGGTAATAAACAGCACAGGCATGTGATAAACTGCATTTATTTTTCACCTTTTGAACTCCTCACGTTCCCTGCCCACTAATCCATTTCTGCTGGGAGCGCTTCTGGCATTACAAACCTCTGAGCAGCACTCAGACAGCCAATGCTCGAAAAAAGCCCTGTCACAGATGGTATCCTTCTTTCCTTTGTAAACATGGAGTTTCCCTTTTTATCCTCCTCCTCCAAATTACACTATCACAGAACAGAGAGCAGCAATAGGTACAGGTTGTAGCTAGGGGGGCTGGCTCATCAGCCAAAGACAGACGTGCCTTTTTGAGGTCCTCAGTTTGGGAGTACAGATATTCTGGTATAAATGGTAAATATCTTGTGAAGTGCTTTTTCCATAATGTGGCAGAAACAAGATATATGGTAGCTTGCTCTGGTATAAATATTATGTTACAAAAATCACTCATGTCTTCAGTGCTTCAGAATAATTTTGCTGGTTTTGGCCCCAATCCTGTAATATGCTCTGTATGGGCAAGAAGTCCTTCCTCCTGGACAACTGAAAGATTGAAGCTGTATTTGGACCATGTAGTTGAAAGCATTCAGCTGCCTCTCAGCACTGATGAGTTGCTTTTCATTTACCTCTAACTTAACTGAGCAAGTTCCATTGTAAGTAATACACTGGGAACTTGTGCCCTTGTTTGCTCTAAGACATAAATGTGCCACACTGGGGTCCCAGAGCTGGGGATGAACTGTGAGCCCCTGGTTTCCTTCTTCCAGTGTCATACCCTGAACCATTTGAATCCTGCCCAATTTAAGTCTGTTTATCTCTTGATCCTGATATGACAAGGGAATCATTGAAGTAATATGAACTTGCAACAAATCACTGTATGCTCTGCTAGGAGGATAAGGAGTAATCACAGTACTCTGCCTGCCAGTGGCATTGCAAGCGGTTATGTATTTAGCACCTGACCCAGCTGGAGGGGCTTCTGAGAGAAGGCAATTTGTGCACAGTCCATATGCTGGTCGAGCAAATTGCATATATATCACTGGTGTACAAGTGCTCAGAAGACTTTCCACCATCTGTACATACACTATGTACAGCAAATCCAGGCTCTCTTTCACACCCTCAGAGAGCCCAGACTCTGTACAACACCTGTTATGAGCTGGGACTTTGGACTTCATGTACATTGAGATTGACTTCACATCACAGGTCATGAGCCTGCACACCCTGCAGCCAAGATGTACAACCACGCTGCCTATCTCGTGCCCAGCTGAATGCAATTTATTAAATAAGCTGATAAAACCTAATGTTTTATTAAGCTTATAAAACCTAACATTTTATTCTGATACAACCAAGTTTTTTATTTTGGAGAATCAACCTATACTGACCTGCACAGCAAACACATGCACAGGCTTTGGAAGGGTTTTTGAAAGAAACACTCCTTCAGTAGCCCATCAAACAAACAAAACTAAACTAAATCACACTAACCATTTCCCCACCTCATTTTCCTCCACGGTCATAAGCAGTCTATGGGGTTACATTCAAGAGTTCACTCTGGAATGTGGCTTCTGCTTTGAACTATGGGCTGCAGTTTTCTGCCTCCCTCAGCTGTTTCCACAGTTAAAACAGACCTTTCACCATGAACAGCTTCAGCCGCATCAGTCATTGTCACACAGAGATTTCCTTGTTCTTTGGTTCTGTTTTCTGCTCTCAAGCCTTTTTCCTACAGATATCCTGAAGCACTGTGGTTGCACCTTGCATACATCCAGCTCATTTTCCCATGTTGCTTCTGAGTGGTGACAACTTATTCCCATGGTTTCTGGGCTGGGGGAGGTATGTCACAGGCAGTTCTATCAGAGTAAGGCTAAGTCTACCTAACCCTTGTCACACAAGAGAGCAAAATTTTTGCAAGATGACCTCTTATACATGCAAGCTCCCAGCCAGAACAGCATCAATTCTCATTGCACTTAGGGGAAGTTTGCACCAGGCTGCAAAGTTACAGCATTTTCCTACCTACCTATAGACTGGAGCATATTAAGGGGAGAAAATACATGCATTGACCTATAAGGGATTTGTTTAGCTCTGATTTATTAAAGGTCACTCAGCATGAAACGATTAAAAAAAAATAGCTCATGTCTCACAAGTGTATTTAGATTCTTGCAGGTACATTAACCTAGCTGGATAGACATAATTTCTTTGGACTTCGGGAATGCATTTAGTGCTGTACCACACATCGGTGCAATCTCAGTAAGTCAGAAAGTATTAGAGGGATGGTAAGGCAGGAATCGTCAAAGGCAACAGTTCAGCAGCAGGTTGGGGAACCAAGAACCTGCAGAATACAAGTGAAAGTGTTAGATATTCACATTTCATTTATTTTAACCAGGCAAATATTCAAAACTCACCTGTTGTTCAAGATTTGGAAAATAAGTTTTGCAAACTAAGACCAAGTGGAGATTTCTTGTATGTTTGCGTGTGCATGATAAAAGTGTGAGATGCTGCCTGTCTCCCCGGGTGAGTGACTTGTGTCACTGGAGCTTGCCAGAGTGTCGGGGGGACTGCAGAGCCTGCTGGCTTCACCCCCATGCTTCTCCAGCCAGTGCTGGGGAAAACAGGGAGCTGTGGTACACCAGCTGAGTGGAATCTCTCTCCCACACTTCAGAGGGGAAGTATCAGACTGTCAGGCACAGTCTGGTCAGCGCTCCACTCCTGGGATAGTGCAACCACATATTGTCCTTATTTGGGCTGGATTGCAGGGTTACGAGCCAGTCCTTGGACTTTTTTTGCTTTTTAACAAGTTCATTTTGGTGAGACAGTTTTTTTCCCCTGTAAGGAAAAACCCCACAAATATTTTTAGAGCTGGTTAAATTATTTGTTATGAACAGATTGTCCAATGAATTTTGGCCTTTTTCTGGACATGAGTCATTCACAACCTTATTTCAGTGGATGTATTTGTTATTCATAAAGACTAAAGGAATAGTTTATGCAAAGGAACTTCAGTGTCTGGGTTATTCCAGAACTGCTTGGGTTTCTATTAGTGTCTGCTTTTCCTGGTCCAAGATTGTTTATCTAGGCTATGGAGCAATGTATCTTCAGTGTAAATAGTAATAAAGGTGAAGAGCAGCCAAAAAAATTTGAGGGAGTAGAAAATCAAAATGGACTACTACTTGTGGTAAAATCATGTTAACATTTGGCTTCTGAAGTTTTTGAGGATAAAGCTGTCGTCACTGAAACCATTGCAGACATGGAGCAGTATCAGTCAACAAATCACATCAGGAAAAAAAGATCAGTATATCCAAGCACAAAAAGACTGAGTTGTACACCCAGCAAAGGACCTGGGCACTCAAAGTTTCCCCAGGACAAGGGATTTGAATTCCTGCACAGTGCCTGGTCTCCCTCTAAGTATCCTTGTTTGGGGTAAAGTTTTCTAGATTAATAGCTTTCTTTTATATTCTACCTAGACAGCTTAGTCCAAGCAGGTTGGCGCTTGCTTCTGGCACAGGTTAATAAACTGGATCAGCAAGCAGTGTTAGGGTATGATTTAGGTTCTGAACATCTGGGTCTAGTAGACCAAGTTAATTGCTGGACTATAGCAAGTCCTCAAGACTAGGATGAAGGTGGGGCAAGCCCTAGTGTCACCACAGACTAGAGATGAAGGGATTGAGAGCAGCCCTCCTGAGAAGGACTTTGGGGTGGTGCTGGATGAAAAGCTGGACATGAGCTGGCAATGTGTGCTCACAGACCATAAGTCAACTGTATCCTGGGCTGCATCTGAAGAAGTGTGGACAGAAAGTCAAGGGAGGTGATTCTCCTCCTCTACCTTGCTCTCATGAGACCCCACCTGAAGTATTGTGTCCAGCTCTGGAGTCCTCAGCACAGGAAAGACATGCACTCGTGGGAGCAGGTCTAAACGAGGGTCACAAAAATGGTCAGAGGGATGGAACACCTCTCCTATGAAGAAAGGCTGATAGAGTTGGGATTGCTCAGACTGGAGAAGAGAAGGCTCCAGCAAGATGTTATGTTAGCCTTTCAGTAATTAAAGGGAGCTTATAAGAAAGAGGGGGATGAACTTTTTAGAAGGGTTTGCTGTGAAAGGACAAAGGGTAATTGTTTTACACCAAAAGAGGGTAAATTTAGACTAGGTATAAGGAAGAAATTTTTGACAATGATGGTGGTGAAACACTTGAACACGTTGCCCAGAGATGTGATACATGCCCCATCACTAGAAATATTCAAGGTCAGGTTGGTTGGGACTCTGAGCAACCTGATCTAGTTGAAGATATCCCTGCTCCTTACAGGGACGTTGGACTAGGTGAGCTGTAAAGATCCCTTCAGACCCAAACTATTCTATGATTCTACATCAGCAGGGACAAATGCATGTATTTTTCATGAAGTGTTGGTGGGTTACAGTTAGAGCTACTATTTGGGGCAGTGGCAGCTGCAGAGCCTACAAGTAGATGTGTGAGATAAAGCAGTGTCCCTGTCTCCATAGCCCACACTGCCAAAACCACCTGTCCTCACCCTCAGCTAAAGCACGTGCCAGCGATCCCAACTGACCTCTGTTGGCAGACACTTTGTAGAGACTGCAGACTTGTGCAGTAAACGTACCTCTTGGTGCTTGGTGTCTCAAATCCTATTTTAATTTCTAATCCTGACTTTAACCATCCCAACAAACCCTAGCAATCCAGTGAATCACACTGACCACTTCAGACTCCAGGTCTGAAATGAGGTTTATGAACACCCTACGATTAGCAATTATCAGCTTTTCAGATCCTGCTTTCATAAACCCTACCCAGAAGCTATTGCATTGCTCACTTCAATTAACAAAAGCCATTCACAGTACCCTCTTTTGAAACTCACTTCAGTGTAGCTCAGTGGAGCAGGTAAGTTCCATCTACATATGTAGTCGTATTGCCAATATCCTCCAGCAATACAGTTCAAATGCTGGCAAAATGATTTTAAATTACTACCTATGAAAGCTAGCCTCCACCATAAACAAGGCATAACTTCCAAGTGCTAATTAAATTACCTCCTCTGTATACTCTTTCAAACTGTTTTTCTTTTCTTATTTTTAACCATATATTCTATCAAGTTCTACAGAGTTTAAAAATCTGAAAGACAAAGAACCCCCTAAAAAAATTAAAAGAAGCCATATATTCTCTACAGTTAAAAACCAAAAAAGACTAGATTTATTTTTTTTGTCCTAAGGTATTGTATCATAATTTATGGCTTGAATTTCATAGATTAAATTTTACTTAATAATTTACACATGTACTTTTCTTCCTTTCCAAGGAGTTATGTGCAGAGGATTTCAGCCAGGATGCAATTGGTTTAAATATTCTCATCTCCTGATCCTGTATGCAACCAGGCCTCATACTTCCCTCTCTCCTGACTAAATATAATTTTCTTGGTAACTTAGAGAAGGCAAATGCTAAAGAAAGGTGGAAGGGGTGTGATTTCATAATTTGGAGAAATAGCCTGGAAACTGGGTTTGATGAAGAAAAATACATTGAGATTGGTATAATCTTTAGGCCACCTAGTAGCCATCAGAATCTGAAAGTATCAATTAATGTGCACCTAATTTTCCAATTAGGGAATGACCGTATGTGAATTATTATTATTAAACTTTAATAGCATTATAACATTACTGATGTCCTCCCAATGGCGCCCTTAAGGCACACTGTCTTACCCTAATCAGTTCAAGGAAACATAGTGAGAAACTGAACCAAAAGACTTCAGAAATATGGATGGCTAGTAAAAGAGCTAATCAAAATTCTTCATTATGTCTGTTCTCCTTATATTCAGAGTCTGCCAAACCACCTCTCTCCTTCTCTGGCACATGGGAGTTCAGCACTGTAGTTATTGAAAAAGTAATGCAATTTATTGCAACATTTTGGCCCATATGAAGATTTGCATTCCAGAAAACCTCAAATTTCCTCTTTTTGCAAGCTTTCTTCTCATATTGTTCAGCCCAGATGAGTGATAGCCTTCAATATTACATTTAATTCCAGGTCATTACACACTTTCTGTGTTTTCCTCCTCCGCACTGAGGCCCACAGCAGACTACCTGTAACAGCTCTTTGAGGTGAGCCCTTGCTCGCAAAACATGGTATGTTCTTTTTCAGATAGATTATTCCTAACATGTATATTCTCCTACCACTGTTAAACATCTTTTTGCTAGAAACCATGCAGTAAAGCAGACCTGTAGTGTTTCAACCTCCATGTTGGCATTTAATCATGTATCAGATACAAATATCCTGTACCACATTGGCTAGCGTTTCATCCTGCCAGAAATATATTGCCTGACTTCTCTAAACCAAGCAGATAGATACTTAATATTTACCATTTTATGTCTCCCTTTAACAGGTACCAGTAACAGTCAGGTCTTCGGTACTCCCTTGATGATATCATTTGTGTATTTCACAAGTAGGCTGATGCCAGAACAAAGATAGGTGTACAAGTCAAATTACCTGACATACCCACAGCCTCTGACATGCTTATCTCATGACATATTTGCAGGTCTGAAATTCCACTGAATCCACCACTACACCAAATAAATCTTCAGTGCTGTGAGCAGTATCATTACTGCAGCACACAGATCTTGCTTAATACATCTAGAAATTTGTGTCTGACTGCTTTAAGGAAGGGTTTGGATGTTTTCCAGGTGACCTGTGTAGATGCATATAAATGTATATGTCTCTTTAAAGAGTACCTTAGACCATGAAGCTGACCAGAGAATCTGTGAAAATGTTAAATTTATTAAGAGTGTGTTGACTGCTCTCTTTAGCTATGTGAAACTTTTATGGATGATACTTCAAATCTGGCTGCTGGTTGGATTCCAGGTATTACATGTAGCTATGTATGGTTATAATAATACCGCTATAGGATTTGCTATAGGAGATATCTGGGGGGTTGCATACAATTGCACACACATGTGTCAAGTCTGCAGCAGCATGGAGGGCCACAACCGAGTCCAAATTCTGAACCAGGTCTCAGCCATGTTAACTGTAAACCTGCAACTTCACAGATTCAAGATAAAAAGCAACAGACTGGGAGATACAGTTTTTAGGGCTTCTGTCATATTCCTTTGATGCTTTTGTCTTCTCAGTAATCTTAATGTACTTTAGAGTACTGAAGTCTACTGAATCTCTTCAGACTGAAGGGTTTTATGAAACAGACTAACACAGTAGTCCCAGAGTATACCTCTCTGAAAACAACGTACAGAAGTCTTCCCAAAGGTACAACCATTGTGCAGCACTCTGGAAGGAAGCAACGCACGAGGTTAGGTTAGATGTCATAGACACCTACAAGTTCTGGTGAGTTAAGTAGAAAGGTGGTAGCAGAATCACCTCAGCCCAAGATGCTGCTGCTAATACCCGATTGCACAGACTCATATAACCAAAAAGATTAAGAAAAAGTCCCTAATATTTTCTAATTTTAATTGTATATGTGAACACCTGAATGCCTGGGTATAATTTGGTAGGGCTTGAATCATAACTGTATATTTATAATGTTTATTTATGAATGCAAACTAAGATGCTATACTAAAAATACATTTCTTGGTCATAAAGTACTTTTTATAGGGATTAGAGGGATTCTTTCAGCCTGTATTCTAACTAACTGTAATGTCTAGGCATTTCTCATTTCTCCCTGTCTACTTGTCTTAATAAAACTGTGAAGCAATTTCAGTGATTTCTTGAAGAAACACTTGAAAGTCATTATGTCACAGAGTGGAAATGAAAAACATTTTTATATTATAAGGTACTGAAATGCTGTAGCGAAATCTTATGAAAGGTTAGTTTTAAGTTGTATAATTAAGTTGTTGTAAATTAGATTTTTGTTTTCACTAGGAAATAAAACAAAATTTCTCTTTGCTGTCAATAAAAAGACAACCAAGAATGATTCTGCTCCTAGTTATACCAGGTCCCTCACTTGTATTAGTTCTGATCTTCAAAATAGTAATGGCAAGAGGCAAAAGACTTCTCTCTTGTGTTATGGGAGAAATTCTAAATTTGAGATTCAGAAGATTTTGTTGCCTAACAGCATAATTCAAACAATAGAAAACCTCCATTGGATGCTCCTGGTGATCCCTCAGCAATTCCTCCTAGTCTTGATTTGAAGTATGTCTAGCTTGCAAGCTTTGAGTGCTGCACACAAATTTCTGAAGAGCTGAATACAGAAAGATACCTTACAGCTTAAAGAAAGAAGCTTAATATAATTGCGATCACATAGTGTAAATCCTAGGTAACAGCTTCACCAGTCTATTTGAATTATTTAAGATGACAAATAGAGGCAAAAAGAAAATGTCAGAAAAAATGTTAGATAACATTTTTCTCATTAAATCACTAAATATATGTTATGTGACTGAATAGTCTGGAGCTTTTTGACTTCAGAGATAATGTGTATTCTGTGTGGGTTTTGTGTTCTCTCTTGGGAAGCTCCTACTGTCTCACACCCACCATGCAAAGCAGAGCTGCTACTACTCTGCTTCAGACTCTTTATTTTTTCCTATAGTTTTTGGACATACTGAATACACTATCCCCAGAGAGCAAAGTGAGCAAATTTTTAATTTCTCTTTTCCTGTCTTTAATTCCCCTTTGTTTGTAGTGGAAACATGAAAAGGCAAAAGCATACACTTTTTCCTAAACAGGATTTTACTTTAACTGAGAAGTGAATGAGGGTTAACCTTTGCACTGGAGTTTTGTTTGCAGTTTTCTTGGGGGAGACTGATATACCAGCACTGTATCTTCAGAAAGGTGCTACGGGAGAGATGGAGAGACTCCATCTCTTGGACCCGAGTGAGCGTGTCAGAACAACTGCAGTGTGTGGTCTGTGGTCTGTGGTCTCCTCCCTACTGGCATGCACTAGTAAGATTGGGCTGTGCTCAAATGCTTTTTAAATAAGCTGTCACATAACTTGGAGAGACTTCATGTACACTGGAGGACAGGACTGGCATTCCAGAAGGGCTGGAGATTTAGTCTGCAAAAGAAGTAAGATGCTATCGAATGTATAGTATTTTAAGATATTTTAAACAGGTAGCATTATAAGATATTTTCATGAGAGAGGACCAACCAACTACTGAAATGCCTCTGGGGAAAAACTGGCTTGACAGGTCTTCTGGCTGTAGTGGACGGCAGGCTCCTTGCTGGTGGATCATGCACGCTCTGTGTGCACCGAGTTGTTGCGACAATCCAGTGCTGCACCCAGGCATACGAATGGTGACCACCATTACTTACTATATGACTAAGTCCTCTTTCTGCTCTTCTCAGCTTCACCAAAGCCTCTGCTGGACTGCTGCCTCCTGTTTTAGTGCCACACTTTGAGGCAGATGTGAATCAACCAGAAATTCTTCATCCAGAGAATGGTAGAGTCTGTAAAAAAGGACAGCGAAGGAAGACTCAATAAGTTGGAGTTACTTACCCTGAGGGAGGAAATCTTCAGACTAAAACATGACAGCAAATATCAAAGATAAAAAAGGCTTCTGTCGACCACAAGAGAAAAATTTCTTCTTTCTGTCTGCTGTGGTTGGGACAAGAAGTAATGGACTTAAATTGCAACAAGAAAAGCTTTGGTTAGAGAGAAGAACAAAATGTTTCTGTCAGTAAGGCAGTGAAACCCTGTAACAGATTACTTGGGAGGGTTACAAAATGTCCCTTGCTGCGGGAGAAACCAACATCCATCAGGATGGCAAAGGTATGTATTTCTTCCTGTGCTGGAACTTTGGACTGGAGTACATCCCCTCTGGAAGGCCTTTCGAGGCTTCTGAGTCTACCCAGGAGGGCAGAGACCTCTGTGTGCACACGTGTTCGTGTGGGCTTTCCAACTGTCTCTTGTGGGAGCCATGACACTGGGTGGTGATCTTCACTGTGCACTGCATAAGGCACTTGTGCTGCTCAGACTAGCCTTGGTCCTTCTAGCCCTTCTCCAGACCTGTTTCTCAGTATTGTTCTGTGCAAATACCTCAGGTATGGCATTCCATTGGAAGTAGAGAGCCCCAGGGCTGAACGCCCAGCATATGAAGCAAAGGAGTTGCTCTCATTTGCTCCCCTTCTGCAGCAGATGGACAAGTCCGCTCCTGACCAGCAGCATGGCCCTGGTATGCAAGATGGTGCATGACCACCATCCCATGACCCAGCAAGGGTGAGGTTTGAACCTTGGCTTCCTTCATTTGCAGAGGGAATTAAACCTTGGGCTCCCACTTGTTGGATGAACTCTCAATGCTGTTCTAGATCACCAGACCATTTTTACCCTTGGTGACTTTGATGGATTCAGATATGGACTATGACAATGGTTATTAAACATACAGCACCACATACAATTTCTGAAAGTGCCTTTCTTTTTTTAGAATACTCTTCTACTAAAAAACCTTAAGTATCATTTCCCACCTACATGAAAATAAACCTTAGAAAGCTTTCCCATGTTCCATTTCTATATGTAAATTGACCATGCTGTGGCAAGGTCCAGGACTCTGGCTTCAGTGCCTGCAGTTTCTCTTCTCTCCAGGCAACCAGGGTTCTGTACTGCCTAACCTTGAAGATTTGTGGTTTAGAAGCTTAGATATCTAAATAATGTATGGATCAGCATACAGGACCTTTCATGTAGTCTGTGTTGCAGGCAACAGTAGCAGTCTAACACAGGCATTCAGGAATTCTGGGTTTGCTCATGTCTGCTTCTTTGCTTGTTACCTTTATGTCATTGTGTGGGATTTTCCTTGGCAGAGAGCTCTGTGTTAGAGATGATGTATTAGCAATGATGCAACTTCTTCAATCATTTGAAAAAAAAAATCCCTGAAATTCTTGCCCTTATCTAGTATAGTACAAAGTACATTTCAGTGAGGAGCTCCTGGAAGAGGAGCTGGGAGTGTTTGTAGCTGAGTAATGGTGTGTTTCCAAGGGTGAGCATTTGAGGTGAGGTATTCTTCCTCCCCTTGACTGCACAGAGCCACGTCAAAGGAGCCCCTTAATTTTGGACTCAGGTCAAGATGTCACTTAAATACGTACCTCAGTGTAACAAAATTCCTGGATTTTGTTCTGTACCTGGATGGAATAGTCATTTAATGCTAAAAACGTGGTTATTGATATAAAGAAATTTTATGTGGGAAGAATGTACAGTCCTTCCACAGATCCACATATTTCACTGTGCACACATTTCCTGGACCCAGTATTTTCCTCAGTCAGCTCCACTTCAGAAGTTACTATTAAAACCGTCTACCTTTCCCCCAGCCTTTTTCACAAGGCAGTGAATTCCTAGGGCTATTTTTTATTTGCTTTCAATTCTGACAGAGTGGTTTATGACAATATTTTTACATTAAATAAGTCATGGGTCTAAATCCCATCCACTACTGCAAACATAAAGTGGTGTGAGTACAGGGGGAACTTAACAAGTGAGCTGAGTAAACACACCCAAATGGTGATGCTCATGATGATTTTGCAAAGAAAAACCAAGACTCTAGAGAGGACAACCGCGTATTTGAGGTTAAAGAGTGTTGACTAAAAAGACTCTTTTGAAACCAGGCAATGCTTACTGCAAATATGAAATGTGATACAGTAGCAAAGGTGATATAAGATCATCTTTTTTCAAGACCAAGAAAAGTAGGGATGACAAAAATATGTACATTTTTAGAATAGTTAATGGTCTTTATTCTTCTCTGCAGCTATGATTATTAAAATAAATCAGGTTGATTAGAAATGCTTTATTTGTATTGTTCACTGTTTGAAAGTGAGATACAGAAAAGAATGCAAGGGCAGAAAAATAAAAACCCTTTTGAAATCTAAATATGAATACAAGCAAAGTTTCTGCTGACTTGAGGTCAGGTGGTCAAAATCAGCCTTGCTATAAAGAAGCACAGAGGGAGAAGGGCATGTGTTTGTGAGTGCATAATCTGATCTCCAACATTTTTTCATCTGAGAAACTGAAACAAATGACAACCTCCTGACAAGAGATTCATCATATCACATTTGCAGTGTTATCAGTGAAGAAGTGGTGGTAACAATGTTATTAAGTAATAGAAAAGACAAGGTAGGTAGCGAAACCTGTTTAACATACCCATCAAGAGCAAGTGTAATAGTTGGCTTAGTTTTAAACCCACGAATTTAGAAAAATGCGTCATGACAGTTTTAACAACGCATATAAAATGTCCTTTCATGGTAAGAGAAAATATTTTAAATATTTAAATGCAGTAACACAGTCTATCATCTTGATTCATAGGTTCATATAACTCAAATTTGCCTCTGGATGTACAAAGACAATGTCAATGGGCTGGGCTGGATGGGAGCAACAGGAGGCAGGGCATGGGGAGAGAAATACACTTTCCATGATCTGCAGGTTATTCCAGTAAGGGAGTCTGAGGCTCAGCCCCTGAGTTTTACATTGCATTTAAAACACAGATCTTCCACCTCTCTGCACAAGTCCCTCTCTGGTTCTATACTGATTTATGGGCATGGGTTAATAATAATATCTTCTTATTATTAGATGGCTGGAACCAGTGGGTATATTTCAGCAGATCCATTCTTCTCTGGTTCAGTTTTGCTGTTTGAACCAAAGGCTCCTGTATCACAGGAGATCCTGCTGCCTTCCTAGTCATGTCTGTTTTAACCTCTTCATTGAAGGGCGTTATTTGGGGGTTTGGTGGCTCAGAGATAGCAGAGGGTTGTCTGGTCAAATGACTCCACCTGAGAGTCTAGGAGGCTGCAGGATTCACCATTATGAGGAAATTGTCTGGCTGGCTCATAGAAAGTGTAGAAAGGCTAGACTCCAAATACCTGGAAAAAAAAAAATCCATGACTTGCATGCTCCCTCCTTTTGTTGATTTGTATGTATGAGCTGGAGCATTACATATAGAAATAGAATTTCTATATGTAATAGGATAGAAAACAGTAGCTTCTACAACCTCTTGTAGGGTAGATCTGTATCACACAAATGCAGTATCTGGCACTTCAGTGGGTCATAGACTGACACACCTCTGCACCTATCAGCACATCTGGAATGTATAAAGCTCTGTGGTTTGTGACAGCTCTTTAAAACATACCTCTTAAATTAGAAAAGTAAAAATAAGTAACAATTTATTGTATGTAAGGTTTAAAGAGGATGACATTGCTGATGTAACCCAAAGACTTTTCACAGTAAAATGGCAAAGCATTTTTCAATACTTAATTGTAACCATTGTTTCATCTTCTAAATTCTTTTTTTTTTTTTTTTTTTTTTAAAGTAAAGGATCCAATGCAAGCCCTTATAATGCATTTATTGTGATTGATAATCAATACAAGATGACATTTTCAACAAGGAAAAAGCACTTTCCACCTGGTGGGAGGAGAGAAAATATATTGTTTGGCTAAAATATATCTTGTAGTCGTTCCCAGAGACATGTATCCAGTAAAACAGGAGGAAATACTTCCTAATGGAAATAAGAGAAGAATTCTGGGTAGAAGTGATTTCAAGTGCACACACCTTCAGCAAACATGTTCTTGATTTATAGAATATAGACCACATTTATTAATATTGCCAAGTGCAATAAATTGTGAGGGATTTCATGCCGATTTGTTAAATGTAACATATTTTAAATAGCGTTTAATGATATTTTTATTTATGCAAGGCTGAGTGAAATGGAGATCTGGTTCTCCTTTTGACTGTGGCAGTCACAGCGAGAGTCAGAGGCATGCATACAAATCAACAGCAAAGAAACCACTGATGGGGTACTTTCCTGCCTGAAGATGTGAATCTGTTCATGCTTATAAGAGTCAAATTAAAGTAATAGCACATTGAAGTTTGGCCACAAGCACAGCTGCACCATGAGTGTATTTTCAGGTTCTTGTTTATAATTCAGACATGATCCAATGATATGTGGGAGGGCTTACTGTAATCTGAGCTAGAGGTTCCTCAGGCTGAGCCAAACTGGGCAACACCAGAGCAGAAGAGAAAAATGAACAGGACCATTTTAAAATTATTTTTTTATTTAGAGAGCTGTGGAAACACAGAGTTGTGGAAGGACTGCTGCTTTTCAATAATTAGGATTCAGAAATTAAGGAGAGATTGCTTTGAATGTTTAATTTTTCATTTACTTTTTACCTTAAGAAAGCTACTCTTTCCTTGGGTTTTTTGAATGATCATAACAAGAAAGCGGCCTTTAAAGATGCTCAGGGATGCAGCAAGAGTAACTCCAGATAAAATGTTATTTCAAACCTGGCTTTAGAATACATAAAAGAACAGAAGTAACATCAAAGATGTGTTTTGACTGTTTTCCACTGGCATATTTTGAATTGCATACATATATGAATAGATGTGAACTTCTTTAGAATATGTTACGTTCTACTGTTTGCAGCACATTTTACATGATCAAGGATACTGCAGACTTACTGCCCAGCTGACAATTCACAGACTTACTGGCTGCACCTTCAGGCAGAGGCAGTTTGACTGTATTGGGGTAAATCTTGTGATGGGTGGGTAGGAAATTCCAGCATTTCAGGGACAATATGAGTCGAAACCAAAGCAGAACAGGCCTTGGTTATGGAAAACATTTTGCAATGGCCACAGCCAGGAGACCACTGTTTATTTTCACATCAAGAGATGCAGCAGACTATGTCTTGATGTCATTTCCAAAGAGGGCAGATAGTGGTGGATTTCTGCTAACATGGTTGTTAGAAATGACCCCTCAGTTCAGCGATAAAACTGTGAAGCTGCAGTCACATCCCTGTGCGATGGAACCACATTTGCTGTTCTTATTTGAACACAGCTGCAGCTAGTATCCATAATTCAAACTAAGTGCTATTTAGGAGGGTGTTTGGAAACCCGATTAGTCTTCCAGCATTGAGATTTATTGTTTCCAGATTGGAGGAGACTTTTCTTTTATAGTTTTAACGATTTAGGGTAATTGAGATAAAACATCAAGTGGAGAATTTAGTATTTAAAAACGTCTGAATAGAACAAGTAACAAAAGTCGGATTTATTTGGGTATGCCTGGTTTTGCGAATTCACCTATTTATCCATTTTCCGAATTCCTTTTTGCAGGGTGATAGTCACTGCTCATGCTTTCCTCAGGTGGCTCAAGGGGTGCACCTCTCTACAGAATGTCTGAAGAACTGCAACCCAGGGGTCTGGATCATGAACCACTGATCCAGACGTGGGCTGTCCTGGTGTCATGCCCACTTTTTGCACACATCTGTCATTCAACTGGGGGCATACCATGAGTGGCAGGAGTCATCTCACTCCCTTTTGCCTATCCAGGAGGTATCTGTGTAGTCTAAACTGGACACTAAAAAGAGATAGGTACTTCCATGGAGAGATTTGTGCCATGCTTATGTAGCTCTCTGAGACAGGTGCGATCAATCAGTCTAACTTATACCAGATTTTACTCTTTGAGATAGCTGAAGACTAAGCCTGGAACTCTTAATTTTCCCATATGGAGCAAGAAGACCAACTGTCTCCTGCACAGATTAATCCACTCTTTAATACAAAGAGAGTGTCCTGCTCTTAAGTTTTACAGCATCTGTCCCAAAGGGCTGTCGTAGCTTGGACCTCTGGGCAAGATGAACAAGTGTGAATGCAGATAGTGAGAATGAATTTATTTGCTGAAAGTAAATTGATTGGGTGAAGGCATGGAAAATCAGGTCGCAGTTGCCAAATCTGTGTAGGCAACACAAGGTCTTTGCTGAGGAGCTGGAAAAACATCCTGTCCCACCTATGGCAACTGCATGGTGTTTGGGCAATGGACTAAGCCACATTCCCCCACATGCACTGTGGGTACCAGAAATAAAAGTAGGAAAGGACCTTTATGTATAGATCTCCAGACAATTCAAAAATACATCCTGGAAAATGATCTCCCAGCAGTCAAACACTCTGTGCATCAGCTGAGGGTGATATGTCCCGAGGAGGCACAAGCCAGGACACAGACATGTAAGGAAGAAAAACTATTATATGTTCCAAAACAAACAATAAACAGAGGTGCCTATTGCAGCCAGAAAGAATAAATTAATGATAGCAGAGTCCTTTCTCTCTGTGATCTGTGTTTGGTTATTTGAGCAAGATGAAAAAAGATGGAAAAATAAAAGTAGGCCAGTTTGGATGAAAATACATCTGCAAATTCACTTCCTCTGGCTACATTGGAGATGAATTATAATTTTAAAGTGTGTATTTTTGTGGTTCATTCCTTGCTCTTCTTGAAAATAGTTTAAAAAGCAAATGTGTTATAATTTCTAAAGAATACACAAGCAAAAGATGTTTATGAAAATTTATTGTGGGTTTTTTTTTCACAGCAACCTTGAGCTGCAACTGTCAATAATATTGTATAAATATTTGTTTGTCGAATTAACATCTTCAGCTGATTTGCAGCCCCATCTGATAGGGGATGAGGGGGAATCTCAGAAGGCTCTCTAGCATCATTTACCCAGGGAACAAAGACCTTTTTCCTGGCAGGGATTATTGATTAGCTGATTTTGACCCCTGGCTGGTGTTCACTAGCCAAAGACTTGAGAAGATGTTATTGTGGGGCTGGGCTGGGCTGGACAAGAGATGAGCATAGACATATTATATCTTGGTTTGCATGTGCACAGCTGTGACCAGCTTTGCCAAAATCTTTACTCATGGGTAGGTCAGAGATAACACACACTGTGCAAGCCAGTTACCATTGAACTGCTGCTTCCATCTCTCATGGCAGAGGTGCAGCTGCGACTATTTGCTGGTTTATTTTCCAGGATAAGTTGTATTCTTCCTAAATAATATGCAGCTGCCCATTTCTGCTCTCTGGGTCATTGAAACTTCAAAACGAAGGGGAGAGGACACAGACTAGCAGCCAGCGCCCTCTCTGCAGGTACCTGCATGCAGGAGCACATACATGCACCTCCACAGCAACCATTCTCTGCATATGTATGCAAACAGAAACCCTTTGGCACAAGTGTTTATGAAAGCAAATAGAAAGTCTAAATCACACTTAAGAGAAGTGGCTTTAAGTGCAGTGACAGAACTGGAAGGGACCTTACTGGGTTACTAGTTTGAGTCTCCTGAAGGTCACTGACAACTACTCGTTATAATTCCTTCCTCAGTTTATGAAGCTCAGTTTTAAAAGGCTACATTTATAATACTTCACTGTGCCTGCTAGTAGTGCTTTCTAGAGCCTCTTCCTTCTGTTCATACCACTAGCAATGGTCACAAATGATCTCAAGGATTTGTCAAGCTCTGCTGATGACTTATTTGAATGACAGCTACTTTAACTATGTTTTCTTACTTGACCAGATTATATTTCCTCCTGTTCTTCATGCAAGATTCCCCACTGATTTTGGCTTCACTACTTCTGTAAAGACAACAGAATTGAGTATTTTAGGCTGGAAATAATCTTTCCTCTTTTTAGTAATTCCTTTCCACTGCAGAAGAGAATTGTTCCTGTTGTTGTACGGGCTAACAGCTGTGCTGACTGCAATCTCCCCTGGAAGCAAAACCACAGAAAACCTCTTACCTCTGCAAAGAAACTTTCTCTACTTATTTGTTAGCAGAGGAGATGATTTTGACTTGCAACCAGAAATTGAAATGATTCCTTAAAACGGCTGTGCTGGCTCTCAGGAGGGTCTGGAGTGTGAGGGGATGCTCAAGGTGTTTTGAGTGTGCTTCTTGGCAGGGACTGCATACCTTGTACCATCTCACATTCCTGTATATAAAGGCACAGTGCTGTTTCAGTAGTACTCTTGCTGCAGACTGAATTTAGATTAAAAGAGCAGGCAAATTTCATTAGTTAGCCTAGCTAAAATGACCTGTTGGTAAATATTCCAAAGACTAGATCACAGTGGAAAGAAAACTAAAGGCATATTTGAGCTTATAAAGCTGCCTAATTTTCCATCATTTAATGAGTATCTTCTTTATCTCACAACTTATGTTATTCATCACTAATTCATTACATTATTTACTGGAAAGTAATGGCACCATTTACCAGAAAACTAGTTTAATCTGCTACTCATTGTTTTCATCCATTATATAAAATTGACCTTTCATCTTTAGTGCTGCGCCTTTCATGAAGCCTTGCCAGAAGAACAAGAAATCTATCTGATCAGACAGCTGTGAGGCATCCAACATAAGTAAAGGGTGGTGGTATCATCACCATCACATTCAGTGATAAATTAGTCCATTTCACAAAACCGCAGAGCTAATGCTGTTTGCATGAAGCCAACAGTGTACAAATGAATGAGGGAGGCTCATGTACTGGCTTGGAGTTCATTTAGGAAATGGTTTACAATGTATCTGAAAAGGGTGGTAGGGAAACATTCAAGGACAGTGGAATGTAATCACACAAATTTGGAATTTGTCTTGGAGGGCTTGAATACGATTGCAGATAGGTATTGCCCCAAAATATCTGGGCATTTTGGGATATGTCTGCCTCCTTGGATGACCTCAAGTCACCAGAGCAAACTGTTCACCACCCTTCTCTAAAGCAAAGGGAAGCAGAGAAAGTAGGCAAAACTATCAAATCAGCAATGCGGCAGCTTTTGTGATCATCTGACAAAGCAGGTTGGTTAGTCCCGTTGCCTGGAGGACAGCATGCTTCAGGGGGATAAGAACACAAGTTTTACTTTCCTTTTACTACAGCTAAATTCATGTCAATACATGAACCACAATTTCCATGTGGCATGATGTAAGTAAGCATTAGCCTTGGTTGATGAATCATAGAATACCAGGTTGGAAGGGACCTGAGGGATCATCTGTCCAACCTTTCTGGCAAAGGCATGGTCTAGACAAGATTGCCCAGCACCCTGTCCCGCTGAATCTAGTAACAAAGCCTGAGCAGAAGAACTGGCAGCTCTGAAA
Organism: Athene cunicularia; assembly: GCF_003259725.1. Lineage (NCBI taxonomy): Eukaryota > Metazoa > Chordata > Aves > Strigiformes > Strigidae > Athene > Athene cunicularia. Next base: position 129,145,878 of record NW_020799095.1, read on the forward strand.
TAAAGCTAATCCCAGCCCTGCTGAAGTCAGTGAAAGGCTCTGGGATTTCCGGGCTGTGGATCCACCCCGTGGAGGCTGGCCTTTGTTAAATTACCTGGGCAGCTGCCTCATTAACCCTGTTAGGAGAAAGTTTCATGGGTTTTACACTTTCTGTTATTTTAATTTTTGTCTGATCTAAACTAAATTTCAAGTATTAGCCGTTTTCATTTCAGGCAGGAGTTTGAATATTTCAGCAAATGGAGGAATGTACATGTCCCAGCCATTAGGAAATCAAAATCTTGGGTTTAACAGCAACTGCAAAAAATCCAAACCCCAAAAGAGAAGAATATACAGTAAAGGTAAGAATTACAGTATATGTCAATTGAGAGGTTAATGTTTTGAAATATATGAGTATATAAAAACAGGATTTGGCACATCACCTGTCCTATAGACAGTTGCCACGTCTACTCAACTACAGTAGACATAGCGAATACATGAGCTGTTTGTTTTATATTAGAGAAAAGATCTCAAGATTAGATTGCTGATGCAAATCAGAAAATACTGGTCTAATATCAAGTATGATCATTTTAACATCGTTGTAACCTGCAGAGGAGAGGCTGTGCAGCTGCATGGTCACTGCCTGCTTGTATCACATGGAGCATGTATTGCAGCAAGCAGGCGCAATGGGGCTGGGGAGGAGGGAATACTCTTATTAAGCCCTTTCCAGACTGAAGTTATAGATAATTTTCCTGTAATTAGAAACAGAATCTGTCTATACCCAGTCTGTATAATGCAATTGACTCCAAGAACTTCCGAAGACACCTGCTGTCTCAGTGATAAAGGCCTTCCAATATTTCTTTCTGGATAAAGAATAGTGATGAAATATTTAGAATGGTACAAAGACACATGTTTTTAGAAATTGCAGGCATTTATTATTTCCATTTTTGTTACAAGCCCAAGTAAACATTTTATTAGACCATAAGAGCACACCTCAGCACTTGATATTTTAATTTTCATTGGGAAATGCAAAATCATTATTTTACAACTGACCAGAGAGATATAGTACAATTATTACTGTTCAGGGAGATTTTTTGTAATGTCAATTTCCTTACTGAAATCACTGTAGCTATTTGTTTTGGGGCATTTTCAGACTTTTAATAGAAGCAGGTTAGCTTTGTGTGGTATAAAGCAATTCTAATATAAACAGTATTTGCACACAACATATGGCATGTGTAAAAATTTTGAAGGACTTATTTTTGAACTAGGTTGACCAGGTGAACTGTATGCACAACTAGTGACTATTTGTACTTTGTATAATTTAAGATGCCTTAATTAAAATATTTGCTCCATCTCTTCCAGTTTGCATTTTCAAATTTTGCAGTCCAGTTAACAGTTCCCCAAAAAATGAGTAAGTCCAGATGGCATATACATGCAGCATGGTATATGTTTTAAAATAATTTAAGGCTCTTAAAGAGTGCTGTTTTCATTAAGCAGTCATCTTTCCTGATTTCGGGCTCATTCACTGAGTAGTTAATGCTTTAGTGCCTCTCTATGTAGAAATATAATATTGACTGCAGATATATTAACAAATATTGCTCTGCTGTGCATAATTTTCTAGGTCATCAGGAGAATTTTCCTATCCTGTGGATGACAGAACACTACTACTGCTACTGCATCAGTGTGGGATGCCAGTCGGCATAGACTCTGTAAGTTATCTCTGGAAATAGAAGCAATCGAGGGCAATTCAGATTCTTCCTCTGACTCACCCTCTGAATCATGTGTTTGAATAACCTGAGATCCATGAAATAAAAGACAAATCCAGAAAAGTAGAAGGTGTGTATATCAGATCTCCATCCGCAAAAGATCTTGTGCAGTCCAAACGCATTGCATCCCCTGGGGTAAATGTGTTAACCAATGGAGCAAACAATAAAGATCAATAAAGATGAAAGATCAGTCAGTCCTAAAGATCAAAGAAAAAAATCCTGAAAACATCTAAAGTGAAATCCAAATCCTCATCCACTTTGAAAAGTCTGCCTAAGTTTTGAATATAGCCCCTGGGGATGAGTTCAGGATAAGAAAGTGGTAATACCTCATTTTTGATCAGGTACTCAAGTACAGGAGGCCAGTGGTGTGGACTGTGTTATTGAAATACGAGTCTATTAACCTAGAGCAGGAATTATGTCTTTTGCCACAGCTGGTGGTGCCAGCAAGCATTTTCAAACCAACAGCTTCATCTGAGTGAAAGCAGTGACTGCCAGGAACTGCTGGGACAGATCTGACTGCATGTGTGCCTGGGACTTCAGAGATGCCTTCTCTGGAGCTTTTAGTCCAACCAGCTGCTTGCTTGAGTACAGCTACTTGAAAGTAATTCACATGAATTTGGTTTGAGAAGCACGCCTTATCCCTGGTGCTAGGCAGAAAAACACGTTCCTTACAGTCCTCTAGGACATGGATCCAAGTGGAAATTGGCTCAACACCCCGTCAGATCACATAGTGAATTATGTTTTGAAACTGTATTTAAAAACAAGCAAAACTACTCTGAGGGTGGGAGTACTTACAGACTCATACTTTAATATATTAATTACATTCATTTGTCATCACTTGAACCTAAATACCCTTGGACTTCATTAAAGTTGCCAGAATCCCATTCCCCTCCCACAGCTGAATGTCCAGAAGTAATCCGTTTAAAGGAAAATTAAGTGAGAGACTTTTGGAATCCCACAAGATCCCAGGGCAACAAAGGTGAAGAGGGGGAGAGACTGCAGTAGGACTTTGATGCATGAAATTAGTGCAAGGCTGCAGAATTAGGAGCAGTGGAGCTAAGCTTAGATGCTCTTAGAGTCTTCAGGAGAGCAGTAGCAGTCAGTGTCATGAGACCATCAGTGCTAAACTCCTGCCAGGCACCATGCATAGGACAACAGGTTCTTGCAATGGTAAAACTTGCACAGACACAAGATTCCTTGTCAGCTTTTATTCAAATCATTTACCAGCAGAAATATTGTCTATGTCTATTCTTTCTCTGATCCCAGTATTTGCCACTTTTGGCTCTGAAAAAGTGTCTGATGCTGGGCTAACTTGCTCTGTATGCAGAACTGGGGAACCTACCCTACCACTGCCCTTTAGCGTGTGGAGAAGTGCCCACCAAACCCACCAGGGGATGAAATGGAGGCAAACTGCTGCTTTGCGGCTTAGTATATAAACCACCTGCAATAAGCCCTTTCCACAGCTTTATTTGGAAGCTCTCTGCCCCCATTTGGGGCACAAACAAAGGGTCTGGCTGTGTGCATACACATCTGTGTTTCTCTCCTTACCCTTACCCCTGGCACAGAAATCCAGTACACTGCTAGGAGGATCCTACATGGACTGGTTTGGGTGAGAGACTGTCTCATTCCCAGCCACACTGCTCTCTTCTTGTAGGCCACCTTGCTCTCCACCACTCCCAGAAAAGTTCCCAGGGCAGATCCCATCTTATGCCTCCATGCCTGCAGCCTGGCAAACTCTTGTTCTTCCATAAATCCAACAATGAAATACCTACTAAATTTTCTGAGCAATGTCAGTGGCTTTATCATTGGCCTCAGGCACACAGATGGAAATGGAAGGGCAAAACACCTGCAGTCCTGTGGGTTTGGTGCAGTTCAGCAAGGCTTTGCAGAAGGGATAGCTCTGATAAGGACTTTCACATAATGCTGCTTCTCGCACACATTTGAATGTGTGGTGCCTACATGAGCCTCAGGCTTACAGAGAAGCACCTTCCCAGTTCTTTCATCCCTATCGCTCTTTGTTCAGTCAAGCATCCAGCAGAGTGTCCCATATATAGGTCTGTTCACCATCATGTTGCTCAGCTCATATTTTACTTATGCCATATTCATATTGCATATGTATCATCTTAATTGTTTCATAATGTTGTATAAATTGGCCAGTATAATCAGCAATGCTGGATTGTATTAAGTTAAGTCTTTTTGAAATGTACTGAAATATTAGTTCCATATGATAAAATCCATAAAATACAATCTAGATGCCAATGAGATTAGGAAAATGGGCTCTTTTCCACTTACCTAAATACTGGAAAGATACACAAGTTACTAGCTCTATATCAAACTAATGATCCCTTGAGGCTCTGGTGAAGGATTTAGGAAGTGGGTAAAATGAATAAGCCTCCCACCCTCACATACTCCTGATTACACAAACACACCCTCTGAAGGGCACTGAAACCTTCTGAGTTCAAGACACAAAATGACCCCGTGAAAGGCACTGAGCGAACACTGAAGCTGTTCTTCACAACCCATGGCGAAGTCTGCACTGGCATCCACAGCCTGAGTGCTCCCAGCTTCAGGAGTTGCTCAGCTACAGAGTTTTGATGTATAATTCTGAAATTTCAAATACTCACCAAGGACAAGTGCTGGAGGCAATGTCTAGAGGAAGAGTGGCAAGAAAAATATGCCTTAGTCCTAATTCATCTGGTTCTCATGAGATGAAATGCACTTGGCCAAAGCAGACCTAAAAGACACAGGTATTGTGCCTCCTGATCCTCCCATGGGAACAAGAGAAGAACAGATTCATGTCTCCCACACATGCAGGCCAAGCAGCAGATTAGCCTGGAAGGATTAAAAAGCGTATGGGATACAGTGGCAAAGTGCTCTTCTCGTTGACATGTTCCTACACCTCCCAAGGTGGCAAAATGAACCCTACAAACCAGAGTTTTTCATTGCATTCCATCATGGGCAAGCACTTCTCTAGCCATTACAGAAGTACATAACAAGATTAATAATCAAAAACTTTATTTGTGAGTTATGATTGCTGAGTATTTCAGCTCTAGAATCCAAGGATCTTTCTGTGTAACCCCTCTGAAAGAGCCAAAGCTGATATTTCTTTAAAAGTTGTCTAAGCTGGCTTGGCCAGCAAGAGAATTCCACTATTGGTTTTGTTGAAAAAGTGAGATATTAATAGTTTGGGGATTATAAATATCAAATTGTACAAGCAGCTTCCTCCTAGTGGAAGAGTGAGACTGAGAAAATTCAGCTGGTGAGCAAAAGTTTTAAAAAGGAAGGCAGAGGAAAAGTTTGACTACTTACAACATGGATTTGTCGAGAAACATGCAAACTTCAGGAAACATTTTTTTAAAATGAAGATTTTTCACTTCATTCAAAATAGACGATGCAGAAGAGAAATCAATTCCAGCTCCATCTTTCCAAGCTGTCTTGGCTCTCCCACAATGACAGGAGTAAAAAGCTATTTTTGTCCTCGATCTGCAGAAATGAGTCAGTGCATTCAAGGAATAGCTCTGATGAGGAAGCCTGGGCCAGTTTTACATGGTTACCTCTTAGAGCAGAACTGATCATTATTCAAAAGTCACTATTATTCCAGTACTGAATAACTGAGGTCATAGGTTCACTTTGAGGGAAAATTCAGTTAGGAGAAACTAACTGCCACTTTTTTCATTCTGGGCCATTTAGAGCAAATTGTGCAGTGTAAATGTTGCATCTTCAAGGGGTTCTCAGGTTCTAGGATACATTCAGAACAAACTTCAATATTAACCCTCAGGCTTGATTTTTTAAAAGTATAAATACACCTCAAATAGGTTACAAGTCACTTCATTTTAGCAAACATCATTTCCTTTTAGATGAGGAATATAATTAGTGTTGCCAGCCCAGCTGAGCTCTCAGAATAGAATATGAGCTGCATATAGATAATTCCATGAAAACACTACTGGAAATTCAAATACTTATCTAATCTTTACGTCTGGCAACTTACACTACATTACTGATTGTTGGTACCAGTGAAGCATAGTATAGCTTTTACTTCCAAAGGAAATTAAGCCAAGAAAAAGAGAGCCATTTAGTTCAGAGGAAAGATGTTCATACATTTTTATACTTTAAATGACTCCATTTGAGAGCTTGGAAAATTAAAAGGGCACTCAGCCAAAAATAGCTCAATGTAATTCTACTGAATGCAGGCTAAATAAGGATCAGCCTTATCTAACTTCTCAGAGGTACATTAACCAGAGACACTGTATAAAGTTCCAAAACTATCATATGCCTAAAAGGGATTAGGGGATAACTAAAGTGAAGAAAACCAATTTATTCATAATGTGAAACAACAGGTCATAGAAACTAGGGCAAGATAGTTCCAAGAGAGAGAGCAAGAGCAAAACAAGAGTGGAGTCCATTTGTTTAAGGAGGGATGAAATAGCTTTATGTTGAATCACTGGACAAAATGCTCTGGTTTAAGCTGAAACTATTTCCAGGTGTATAATTTATGTAGGGAAAGGAAATTCTAATAATCTGCTTTAAGTAAAAAAAAAAAAAAAAAAAAAAAAAAAGGGGGG
>NW_020799095.1:129152231-129241061 GCF_003259725.1 Athene cunicularia
AAAAAGGGGGGGGGGGGAATGCTAATCTATTCCCTTACAACTAATAACCCGCCAAGAGGGGGAGCCAAACCTCACACCTTCATGCGTTTGATCCCCCAGAGCAAGGCTGGAGAACTCAGCTGAGGCTGGAGCACAGCAGGTTGCCCTCCTGCCTGCCTACTTCATTCTCGCACCAGTGCCTCTGAATTGTCCTCCGTCCGCCTGCCTGCAATCTCAACCCCTGTATGAACAACGCACTTGCCACCACTTGCCACAGGCTTCATAACTTTACTGGTTCTCTATTAGTGGTTCCTATTCTGAGGAGAAGACAACAAGGTATTTTGTTGAGCTATGTAAAATTCAGCTTTAACATGTATGAGATTTTCCATGAAAGCCAGCAGTTTCTTTAATGCTTTCATGTCTACAGATTTAAGGTTCAACTTCCCTGCAGAAAGCGATTACTTTGATATTGACAATGAAAACATGTTATTGTTCTTACATTTTCTCTGTGAAAGCGATTTTTGCCCCAAAAGGAGCAAGATTTCATTTGCTTGGTGTCTTAGACTGATCCATCCCCATACAAGAAAAAGATCTGGTTTAACTCATAAAGATATAATTAGGGAATCATTTGCTGAGTTCCAACAAAATAGGGAAGCAAGCAAAGCACAATAAGCATCACTTTTCCTAATGCATAAACAACACACTACTCAGTTTTAATTTGTATTTCAAAAGATATTTGTCAGATATCAGAAAGTAAAAGGATACTCTGTTGGCAAAAATGTTTATTTTATAGACAAAAAAGTGTCAAAATGAAGATTCAGAAAAACTTTTAGAAAGTATTACCTTACAGAGTATGACGCCCAAGTACTGATGATGATTTATGTAGAAACAGTATGAAGTCACTAGGATTTTTTCAACTCTGTCTGCAGTACTATTGCCCATTCCTGTAGTACTGTGTGTGTTCACAAAATGCTCACAAAATGTCTAACATGGCACCTCTGAAAACTCAAAATTTGAAAACGATTTATACATTTTTCTTATACAGTAATTAGGTTGACAATCAAGAAAATAATTCATGTAATTTCTAATGATCAGAAATATAGCAAGAATTGCACACATAGCAGTGATTTTATTTAGGAAAAGATTGCAAACTTTAAAAGCAGAAGCATTTTTAGTATTAAGTCTGATTTATGTATGCATGTCTGACAATTTCAAAGTATCATTTCAGAAAGCAAGAAAAATCTGGATACATAAAGGTAGATCTCTTATTAAGATGCTTTTATTTAAAGACCTCAAGAGTAGAAAACTCCATCACATGCCTAGGTCAGTGGTAGTAATTCCTTATTAAACCTTTTTTAAAATGTCACTTTTTGGATGATTGAGCATGTCTAAACTTAGTTTCCAACAAATGTATTAATTCAGTATGAAAAATCGTATCTCCACATGGCAGTTAACAAACCATATAGGTTCTTTTCTTGCTTAATCATGCCATGGTTACATTAGGTCTTCTAGCTTCTAGCTACAGCTTGTGTGCAGTCATTTACCTGATCCCTATTTCTTTTTCACTGTATCAGTGAAATACCATTGGATATCATTTAACATCAGGTAACAGAAGTGCAAACAATAAATAGGAAGGAGTTTTTCTCCTTGGAATGCATGTGAGATCTTCACTTCTGAACAGAATAGGAGGTTTGATACTGATTTCAGTGAGGCAGGATTTAAATCAAAGGTTGTTTATAAGTAAGCAAAGGAGAACAAGGCTGGGCTGCAGAGGAGAGCTCTAAGAGTAAGGCCGAGCACACATTTGCTAAAATCAAATGGTTACGACATTTTGTCAACCATAGCAAATGCCATAACTGTGCATTCCTTGTCAACCAAGGCCTTGGTGGTCTTTGTTAACAGGATGCAACTGAATTACAGCAGTGAAGAAACAAGTTTTTGTGACTTCAAGTCCAACAGAAGACTAGTGAAGTGTGAAAACAACCATAACCCTTTTGGACTATGGTGCTCTGATACACCCAAAAGGCTTAGGAAGCACTTGGGGTTTTGATGATGATGATAATACAAGCAGGCTTTGCCTGATAGGTCATCTGAACATAAGACAGTGGACCTGATTGGGTACCCATGGTTCTTTAATATATGACTAGAAGTGTTCACAGGGCTGTCAAAAATCCCAACTTTTTAATTAGATGAAGAAATATATTAGGACGAAGTTTCTTCTCCTAGAACAGTGACAACCAGTAATACTGAATCTGCAGTGACCCAAGATTTTTCCTGGGCCAAATCTACCTGTTCTTGGATCAGACGGGCAAACTGTGTAATCTTAGGGTCACTGCAATGTCCTCAATGTGTTTTACTAGATCATGAAACCTAAGGGCTCCAGTAATTTTCATTTTTGTAAAATGAAATTGAAATAATATTCCTCCAGAAATGTTTTCTGATAATTTTCTAGTCCAAAGGGACCTAAACTAGGTTGGTTGAATAATGCCCATTTGGCCTAGAGAGTGATATAAGTAATTAAGGAGAAGAGGAAAGGACCAGAAAACATGGAGCCATCTCATGCCAAACCAAAGTGAAGCACACAACAGGGAGAACAGCAGTTGGCAAAGCTTATTGAAAAGAGGAAACAGTCATCTGAGATTAACTTTAAATGGTTCCCTTGACTTCAAAGAGAAAAATTAACTTCTTTTTGGAACCGCAAAACCTGTTTTTGAAATCAGGAACAACTCACAAATTTGGATTCAAATTCACAAATATTTGAGTACCTCCCTAGTTTACTCTTCATCAAAAAATTGCTTCATTTTAACCCCAAATATTCTAGTACCATGTAATGGGGAAGAAGGGGACAATTGTTCTTCCCACCTGCTCCAGAGAGTGAAAGTGAGTGCCAGCAAATAACCCGCTTTGGCTGTTCCAGGGCCTGTGAAAGAGAGGTCTTTTTGCACTCTGTATAAATAGGATTTGACCCCTCCTGGGAGGCTGGACTTTGCAGGGGTTCATTAGTTTATTGGTTGTGACCATACTTCTGGCTGATTAGGGTCTGGATTCAACTCTCTATCACCACTCACCACTCACTAGATACATCATTTACAGTGCAGATGAAAGACAAGCCAAGAATATTCCTTCCTGGCACTCCTGAATTTACACAGGGTTTTCTGTTCTGGGAATAAAATTCCCTCCTCCTTTGGTGTCAGATCTCACATGGAGCAGCTGTTGTGGCAGAAACACTCAGAATCCTGGGCAACAGAGCAGGAGAGCAGTTGGAGACTCCAGGCAGGGAAGAGGAGGAAACATCAACCACGGTCATGTAGGATGACAGTGTCATGGGACAGAGAAGACATACTAGGCTCTCAAATCCTGTCCTTCACAAGAGCAAGATACAGTGCCCTGCAGAGTGGACTCTAGAAGGTCTTCTTTGATGTCTACCTACCTCTGTAGCCCTTTTCTCCACACTGTGAGAGGAACAGCTGCATGAACAGAGGCCAAATTCAGGGGAAACCTGTAGGGAGAGTTCAGTGTGCACCGTCATCTGGCTTTCTCCAAACCATGTATTGAGCTAGCTCAGACTCCATTTTGGCTATCTTGCACTGGTACAGGCTGGGGCCAAACAAAAGCTCCTACAGCTCCAGGTGCCATGGGGGAAGACATGAAAGGTACCTTGCCCTGCCAAGGTGTCCTTCATTGCTCACAGCAATGCCGGTGGACAGGTTGGTTTGAAACCTAGAACAAACCAATACTTCAGCGAGCTCTGTGTGAGGCAACCTGCCTGCTTTTCCCAGGAGGGGGCATGAACGTTCTCCCTCAAGCTGTTCCTCCTCGCAGGAGCAGTGAGGAACAGCTGAGCAGCAGCAGAGACTCCAGTGAGCAGCTACCTACTGGTGGGACATCTGTCCATGACCACAGAGATGCATGGACAGGTGTGATCCAGAAGGAAGCTGAGGTGGGCTGGTTTCTCTCCTCTTCCTCCCCATCAGCTTTGCTTCACTCTACTCCTCCACTACTGAGTAATATGGTCACCATGCAGTGCCCAGCATTCCTCTCTGGTGCCACCATAGGCCTGCATAGCACCCTTGTCACATCTCAGATCCCATCCTGCAGCTCTAAGCAGGAGAGGAAAGAGCCCCACTCTGCATGCCTGCCTGCATGTATCTGTATTCCCCTCTGGGATTCATGCACTTATGGTTAAGACACATATATTATACCCAGGCCTGTTATTACGTTTAATACTCAAACATGCTAGGGCTACTGTGCATCCTTTGTGAGTTTTGCCCAGTCATTTTTCCTAGGCACCACATACCAGTCAGCTCTGGAAAGCTTTTAGGGACAAACTAAAGCTGCATCAAGAAATCAATATTCCTCAGGAAATTGTTTGTTTCTGCAGAGATCCTGTAAACTCCTGGTGGTCATGTCTGGAACAGGAGTGGTACCAGACGGGCACAAAGATGCTCCAGCAGTCTTGGCTGCCAGCATCTGATGAGAGACCAAGGGTCTCGGTTGCAGTGGTAAGTGGAATGAACTGATGGGAGGAGGTAAGTGTGCAGAAACATCTCCTTGCTATGCATGTCTCCATTTGAAATATCAAGTTGGATTGCAATCTCTAATTATTTTTTTCTGCATCTTCAGTTTGAGATTTCCCTCATAGAGGAGTATATGATAGTCATTAAAACACACCCCAGATCAGAATACAACCTGCTCCTCAGATTTCATCATATTAAATAGGTACTTCACGAAAGTATAACAAAGTGCTCAGACAACTGGTCTATCTGATAACCTGCACAAGGGGAAGAAAGGCTGTCTTCTGCCCTCAGCTGAGGGAGAGAAAAGGGGTGGAGGATGGAGAAGGAAGAGCCCACTCAATGCCAATGGGAAAGGCTCTGCTTCACAGACTTGTTCTTATGTCACTTGTGTTGCAGGATAGCTTGTACTGTTGATGAAGTAAAGAGGTTTTTGACAGGTAGACTGCAAGCTATGCCAGTGAAGATGTGGTATCACGTATCTGTTCAGTGCTGCAGCTAATGCCCAAAGACAGGGATCAAACCTCCAGCATTCAGGTGAGCTGAAGCATCCCCTTCCCTTTTAAACTGACAAACAGATCAGGTGCCACCAGCACAGATCTACAGCAAAAATTAACTCTTCCAGTCTTCAGTCATATCATGATGTACTACTTCAGCCTCTGAAGGAGCCAGAGCTCAGGCTCCACTGTAGCACTGAGCTATCCACCATCAGGATTGTTCAGGGATTTTTATGAAATAGCTGAAAATCTTCATTGTCAGAAGGGTAATGGGGATGGGAAAGTGGTAAATTGGATGTGATGAACTGGCCGTCATCACAAAAGATGAAATGTCTAAAAGCTAGTTGTCTCTCACTATTAAAGGGGTTGCATTGGATGGGGACATTTTTAATAGAGTCAAAGTCTGAAAACTAGAGTCTTAATACCTTTTAAATGGAAAAAGGCACTTTTTATAGGCCTCTTGGTCTTCCTTGTCCTTGAATTTCCATGGCTGTATACACTAATAGCATCTTTCTCACAGCCAGCCCACACAGGCTCAAGGCAATGTTTAGGACTGACTATGAACTGCAAAGGAGGTTCTGGGCACTGCAAAAGCCTGGATACCAGCCTGTGTGAGATTGACTTGCTGTTCTGGCATCTCTGTAGCTGCATACCCTGTAAAAATACATGTCAGAGGGAGAAAGGTGAATGCAACAGATCAAAATTCAGGACAAGACAGTTGCTGGTGGTCCCTGTGGTCCCTGCCAATGTGAGGTTGAGAATGGCTTTCAGCGGGCAGGTTATTTTCTTAGTGCTAGGAGGACTACAGCTAAAAGCCACTACATTTAATGTTAACATTGAGGCTAGAGACTCCATATTGTACTGATTAGTAACAGGAACTTCAGAGACAGTAGCGTGCAAGCCAGAGGGAATGTGCAGACTGGGTGTAAGGAGACTGCAAGAATCACAGGTCAGCTCTAAGTAGGTCAACTCTAAGTAGTGGAATCTGTTTCCTTAAAATGCATTTCCTCTCTGGTTAATTTCTGAAATACAAACAAAATCTCACAGGATTTAGGCTCTCTTCTTCCTTGGTTTTTGGCTCACGGAAGTCTTTTGCCTTCCTTGACTGATCTAAATTGGATTATATACAAGACATAAGCCAAAGTGGGAAGCAATGTCAACCACATTGATGCTTTGGGTTTACTTGTTTAAAAGTTGCATTTCCATTCTCAGGTTTCAGTTTACAGTCTTCTCTCACGCAAGTTCCCCCTTGTCTCCAGGGAACCGTGTCTAAGTGAGGATGACACTTGAGAAAGCTTGTAAGACTGATCCTCTAGTTGCTTAGGTTTCTTGAGGAAAGACAGAAAAATCCTAAATGTTTAGCAGAAATTTTTTTTTCTCCTGTAAAAGTAAAATAGACCAAAAGAAACATCAGTCTAAGTAAATTTCATTGCTAATATTTTATGCCTGTGCCAATCCCCAAGGAATCTGTGCAGAGAAAAGAGAAACAGACTAAAGACAGACATAGGACTGGACTCAGATATCCTTCCTCAGTCTATTAGTTCATATTTTTAATTAAAATTGTTGTTATTGAAAATTTTTTATAAGGAAGTCAAAAATGGTAAGAGGAATAGGCATGATACCATGTTTATAAATTTCCCTAGGAATAGATTCACATTTTGAAAAAATGTCAGGTTTTGAAATTGTAATAATGGATAGAGCATATAATACAGAGTCAGTTGAGAATTTTTGGGGGTAGTACTGATTGCTATTGCTCCATCTATTCCAACAGGATATTTTTTCCAGTATTTTGAGGGCTCATGAGGGAAAGGAAAATGCATATTTGCCTCTAAATTGGAGAGACATGGGTTTGATGGATGGACTGTTAGATGGATAAGGAATTGGCTGGATAGCATCTTCCAAAGAGTTACAGTCAACAGCTCAATGTCCAAATGGAGATCCATTACAAGTGGTGTCTCTCAAGGGTTCGTACTGAGACCAATACTATTTAATATCTTCAGTGGACTAGACAGTGGGATTGAGTGTACCCACATCAAACTTGCAGATGACACCAAGCTGAGCGGTGCAGTTGATACACATGAGGGACAGGATGTCATCCAGAGGGACTTTGACAAGCCTGAGAGGTGGATCCATGTGAACCTCATGAAATTCAACAAAGCCAAGTTCAAGGTCCTGCACCTGAGTCAGGACAATATCCAGTATCATGACAGACTGGGGGACGAATAGGTTGAGGCCTGCCCCCCTGAGAAGGACTTGAGGGTACTGCTGGACAAAAAGTAGGATATGAGCCAGCAATGTGATCTTGCAGCCCAGAAAGTATATCGTACCCTAGGCTGCACCAAAAGAAGCATGGGTGTGTCAGGTTGAGGGAAGTAATTCACCCCCTCTACTCAGCTCTTGTAAGACCCCACCTGGAGTACTGTGTCCAGCTCTGGGGTCCCCAGCACAAGAAAGACATGGGTCCAGAGGAAGGACACAGAAATAATTAGAGGGATGGAACACCTCTCCTATGAGGACAGGCTGAGAGAATTGGGGTTGTTCAACCTGGAGAAAAGGCGGCTCCAGGAAGACTTTACTGCAGCCTTTCAGTACATAAAGAGGGTTTATAAGAAAGACTGAGAAAGACTTTTACCAAGACCTATACAGACAATGGTTTTAAACTGAAAGAGTGTAGATTTATATTGGATATAAGGAAGACATGGTTTTTTACAATCAGGCTAGTGAGACATTGGAAAATGTCGCCCAGAGAAATTGTGGATGTCCAGTCATTTGAAGAGTTCAACGTCAGGTTGGATGGGGCTTTGAGCAACCTGATCTAGTGAAAGATGACCCTGTCCACCATTCTGTGATTCTATGAATCTATGATTCTATATTTCACGTGGATGATGAGCAAAAATTGCTCAGCTGCTGCATAGCCCTAGAGATGCCTGAAGGTCACACATGACCTACTTGGAAGACCTCAGGTTCTCTAGGTGCCAAAACTGCCATTCCTATGGTCACTCAGGGCTGCCCCTGTTTGCCAAATCTGGGCAGATCATATGTAAATACGGCTCCCAGGTACATGGCATATTTCAAGCCACTTGTCCGTCTCCTAATGCTTGTTGACTGGGACAAAATCTTCAGAAGGGAGGACTGCCACTTCAAGCAGAAGAAAAGGAGCAGCAACTCTGTGGGTTCTGGAAGAGCCAAGGTGGGTAAGATCAAGACATGTCCAAGAAATGTGCAAGCTGGAGAGGGTCATGCACATCTGAGCTTCAGGACCAAGTCCCTCAGATCCACTAGGGACATAATGGAGCAAGGGAAGAAACATGACCCTGTAGCAGTTCTCTACTGCTTAGGGCATTTTCTGCAAAGAGGGGAAAAAAAACGTTACAAACCACGCCAAGGACTGTTTATGTGAAACAAAACTAGAGCTGCGTGCCTTGGTAGTTATATGGTATGGTGTGGCATGGCCCACCTCTCTGTGCATTGACAGGAGGAAGAGAGTCCTGCCAGCTCCAAAACAGAGGTTACAACACCTTCCCACAGGAGACTCAGGATGGCGGCTAACTCCTCCTCACAGCCATATGAATGGGGCCAGATTTGTAACACACCTCTACCCTTCATGTTTCCTCTTGGCTAACTCCTGGTAGCTATTTGCTGAGTGAGTACATTTTAAAGCTGTTTCCTAAGCAGTGATCCTAGATCATACTGTGCAGCAGCCAGCTGTACAGAGACCCTAGAGATGTAAGAGGGGCTGCATTTCATGCTGTGAATCAAGGGTATGAACCATCTTGCTGTAGAAAGAAGTCAGCAGCAGTATTAGCTGGTTCTCCACAAATTGATGGAGTCTTTAAACATCTGATCCTCTAAACTCATCAACACTGTCAGTTAAGGTGTTAGACTTAACAGACTGATCATTAGATTTAATATTAACAGTGCTGTAGGCTTTTTTGTTTTGACAAATTATATGCTTGAAAAATCACCATGCTTGAAGATGCCAGTGCATAAGTGATCTGGTGGACAACTAACTGTCCCACCACACCTGATTACTACAGATATGTTTAAACACTTTTAACCTTCCTTTTTAAATGCTTTACCTAAAGTTATAAACTGCCTAAACCATACTGTGCTTACTTCATTATCAGCTGTAGGGATTCTGGTTTCATCATATAACCACCACAGGCTGTGTATGCTCATATGAAATGTTCCCTGCAGGCGTTGCTGGGAGATTAGTCACTCTCGTGGACAATTGTTTTATAAGCCCAAATGCCAAATGTTGGTCTTGGATTTTTCTAACAAATTCAGAAAATCACAGATCTTTGTCAAATTATGGTTTGTACTAAATCTGAAGTGGGTTAATCAAGATGCCTTCATGCCTCAGCCACAAGCCACTTCAGGCCCAAGTTCTGGAACTGGAGTTGTAGCTGTGGTCAGTGGGAGCTGGAGTCCCATTGATATCAATTAAGCTGAAGTTGCCACAGGCAGGCATGTGCTCAGAGAAAGTGGGAGAGGAGAAAACTGGCTGAACAGAGATCTGTTGCTCTCAGGGATTCCCCAACTACCTCAAGTGGGGCAACAAGTAACCAAAAATACCCCCTCCCTTCCCTTTATCAAAAACAAGTTAGATGGACAATCTTCCTCAAGGTAATGTACACAGCTAATTCAAGAAGTGACTTTGTAAAACTAACTGTAGCCAGAATTCAGTGAGTACTGTCATGTATAGTAAAGCTTTATGAATACTTTTTAGTGACCAGGCTTGGACTTGTGCACTCTCAACACAGCTCCCTGAAAATGTGAAGAAACACTAAAAGACCTCATGGTTTGAGAGGAGGTGGCATTTTCCACAAATGCTTAAACTCTGATATTAGGGGTGGTATAAGAATCTCAGTCTTTGATTAGAGGAAAAACATAGCATCAAAATAACAGAACAGAATTTTAAAAGTGCATCACTGAAGACTGCACACCAGAAAACCAAGCAAAACAAACTTTTTTTTTTTTTTTTTTAAATCAGACCAGTTTCATAACTTTTTGAGTTATATGCCTTGGCAAGGCTACAACACTGTTTACCCATGAGTATGTGGCTCCTGAGTTCAGCTGCAGCCTTCCAGCTGAGGATATATCCTGTGGCCAGCAGCACAACCCTTCTGGTGCCGAGGATGCTGGGACCCAGATCCCTGGTTACTGGAGAAGATGAGTCATCCAGAGCTGCTGCAGCCAACAATGCAAGGGCTCCCTGAGATTAAGACGTACACCAAGCCCTGCCTCATCCAGAAATGCAAGTGTCGGAGTCTGATTCTCATCTCTCATGGATCACTCCTGGATTTTACCTTCCCATAAGGCCTCTAAGGGATGTGCTAGATCTCTTGAGACTCTCTGCCATAAGAAAATTTGGGACATTGCTTCCATGAACATGAAGTCTCTGTCAATAGTTTAAAAAGTTCTATTATGATTAAAGGCCAGATGTGTTTGTGAAGATGAGGGGAACAGGAAGGGAATCAAAACTACTGTTTGAGATTTCTTCATGCACCATAGTAGAAAAAGAAGATACAAAGGCAATCTATCCCCCTTCAAGGCCATTTTAAAAACTTCCCAGTGTGAGCACAGCTACCAGGTCTTTGCTAGTTTACTAAGAACTTACTGCAAGTGCACTTTCTAAGTTTGTTAGAGTTTTGTTAATGTTTACTCTGTTACCACAGTGCTCTCCATGACTTATACAGCTGTCATCTTACTTTCTGCTGGCTTCTCAAGGGTTTTGTGAACTTTCTTCACTCTTAATACAGCGGTGACATATTATATGCAAATGACAGTTCCATGTGTTCTGTGTATCTTTCCTGTATACAATCCAGCCAACATGTTTTTAAACCACAGTATACAACATATATTCAATTCATGCAAAAGAACCCTGCAATCATTCTTTGTTTTGATTCAGAAGTTGCTAGTGTTTGAATTGTGTAATCACTGTTTTGGAAAGATCTCCCAGCTACTAAATAGCTGGTATTACTGTGGGCAAGTAGGAGATGCCTAGATTACCTTTTTAGAGTAGATGGCTAACAGCGACAGCATTAAGATAAAGTGAGATCAATGGCACTGTAGACCGAGTATCTTGCAGTACACATGACCAACTGTTAGTGTAATACATATTTGCATCCTGCTTCCAAAATAATGACTAAGATTTTTTGCCCTGCAGTTATTCAAGACATAATGTAAGGAGACAAGAAAAAGAAAAGTCACCCTTCTTGGAAAGTTAAAGGGAGGACTCTAGACAACAAGAAAGGAAGAATAACAGCTGAATCAAGCACAGACGTTGCTTGCTTCAAAGAAAGAAATGGAAAAGTTACAGAAGGTGTCTATAACGGAGAACTCATGACCACTTTGGACTTGTGGGTGCTGTGAGCTTGAAGAAGCTGATTCTGCATGACCACTCAAGCAAACCACCAGTCCCTGCTCTCAGATGTCTGTCCAGTGGGTGCTGTAATTCTGGCAGAGGAGACTCCATACCTCAGCTTTGCTCCACATAGCTGTGTGTATATTCCATGTAGAATGGAATATGCCTGTCAGAGGATAGACTCTCTGGGTTGCTGACTGCTGAACTGCCCTGCACTCCCCAAGTTATCTCTTTGCTAATGCTGTCATGATTCAGTAGTTTAGGATCCCTGAAAGTTACTAGACAGAGGCATCCCTGAATGAAGTGTCCTGAATCATCCTGTAAAGGATCTATTGACTGCACATGTGTTTTGGGCATTAACATCAGTGCTTAAGTTAGTAACAGGCACAGATTTGCTGTCACAAAGAAGGCAGCTCTGAGTCCTCCCTTGAGCCTCTCCATCAGCCCCCATGGGCTGAAGCATCCCCACTGGGTATGCGCCAGGCCCAGCAAGTGTCTTTGCTGTGGCATGTTGCTAAAGCAGGGGCTGGGCTCCAGCTGCTGGTTGGGGATTGGAGGGGGAGGACCTGTATCCACCCATTAATGCAGAACTTGCATGTGAGCAGGAAGGGCTTCAGCCTCTCTACCTGCATCATGGCTGCATGGCACAATAATGGTCTCCTTAGAAAAAGGTTTATGCAATAGTGTACCCAAGATTACTTGATGTGTATGAGTACAGGGAAGATTAACACTTCAGAAGTAACTTTAATATTAGTGTTTTCTAACTTTCAGATTCTTGACATTCCAGTTTTCTGTTGTTCTAAACTATTTTACCTGCAGTACAGATACAGTGAAGACACAGCTTTTATCCGCACAGATATGTAGTGTTCCAGAAAGAATACTGTGAGAGATGAACAAATTTCAGAAAAGTCAAATTGAAGAGAGGAAACATCAGGGGCTAATTTGATGGGAGGATCAGTCTCAGGGCATCATGAATTCTGGTCTAGCTGAATTAATAGTCATTTTGCCTTGTGTTGCTTTAATCTGGAAATTTAATCTCTAAGATTTTGATATCCTATAAAGATTTGTTCATCATTGTCTTTGAAAATGCATTTCTTCACTTCTAATTGGATTCAGTTTTATTGCTGTAAGAAAAAAACCTCAACACTTAGCACCAGTCAAGCAGAATTCATTTTCCAGTAACTCAGAACACTCTCTTTGAAGGTGAGCTTTCTTTGCCAAATCTTTGAAGTTTGCCATATGTACCAATCCCACTGCCAAATGCAATGATGTGATTACAGACACACAGCTTTGGCAAATTTTCACTAAGACTTTGTCTTGATCAGAGATGTCTAAAGCTTGCCAGAAGCATATAGAAACACGTAGACTGCTAATGGGTTGAGCTCCTAATAGGTGGACTGGGAATTATTTGAGAATACATATTTCCAAAGGAAGAAAAAGGATTCTTTTCATTTAGCCTTAAATAGAATAAGGCAACTCTGACATAGCTGGATTCTCACATCTCTTCAGCATCCTCCCATTCCCAGTTAGTGTGGGGATGTTCCCAACAGAAAGGCATGACAGTGACAGTGTCAGGAAGAACTGCTTACTAAATTCCCTCTTCGCCTATGTGAAGATGCCGACGTCCCCCATTGATGTAACAGTTTAGATACTGGCTGTAAAAACATACTGGCCATGGGTTTGGCTGGTTTTGAGATAGAATTTGCTAATTAACCAAAGTTTACCTGAATAAAATCCAGTTGGTTTCTTGCCTTGAAACCGCTCCAGGGCAAAGGATAGGTGGACTGTCCTAGGACTGAGGACACCCAGTGAAAAAGAAGGAGCTTTCTCTAGCCTTGGTCAAGTCTGCCCAGTTCAGCCATCCATGTCTCTGAGCCTCAGTACCAAGTGGTCTTGATAAATTCCTGCCTATGCCAGGCTATAAATAGATGACACTTGAGTTTGGGGGATAGAAGGCTGGAAACAGTGGTTGCAGTCTGCTCTGCCTCAGTTTCCCTCTCTGTAAATGAGAATTATGACATTTCTCAGGAGGTAGGGTTCTCAGAGTCCTCAATGCTGGTATGACCTGCTGAGATACTTACACATGTGACTAATTCTTTCATATCAGATCACACTTTAATACCAATGTCAACAAAGAAAAAAGCTGTTAACTAGTAATTGCAATTAATCTGCATGGGGTGAAAGGGACTAACCACATTTTGTTATTACTGTGCAGTTGCAACATGTGAAAGGAAGAAAACTGCTGGATTCTGTGCACAAGGCAAGTGGTTAATTCTGACATTGTATTTCTAGTGGCATCTCCTGTCCAGCACAAATATTTCTCTTCTCAGGCTGGCTTAGGCACCTCCTCTCTTAATTCCCTAAGTAACAGCAGCAAAACTTTCTGCCACAAGGTTTGCACCTCTCCTTGGCAGTCAAACCACAGCAGAGGAAGAGGTTTCTTCTGCCAATCTCCCCTCCTGCCTGGCAGGAAAATGAGGATGGAGCCTGTCACCCGAGAGGCCCTGCAAGTGCGAGCACTAGCTTGAGCAACAAGTCACCCAAAGTGGCCAGCACACGTGCCAGATGGATGAGGCACAGTTTGAGTCACAGGCCTCGAGCCAAGGATTATTGCTCTAAAATGGGCATATGTCAGCAGTGTTCAAGAAACCCAAGCTCTGTTCTGAACTGCTTACCTTGGAGCTGACAGTCCTGATGTGCTGGTTTATGGGAATTGCTCCTTATGGCAGCTGCAGTCTGGCAGGAATGAAAACTCAGCAGGAATTGCAGGTGCCTGCACAGAGCTGGGCCAGCTCACAGCAGCCCTGCAGAGCCGTCAGTGACAGCAAGGGCTGGCTCTAGTAGACGTTATCACTAACACAATATATGTTGGAGTCTCTCTCTCCAGATCCTAAGAGGATAAAGGAAAGGCAGGTGACCCAGTCTGGACACAGGAAAATATTATTTTACTGTGTTGGCTGGTTGTTTATTTCCAGTTAATGGCCATACAAATTTTTGTATTTTCTCCAGTGTTACAATTTTAAAAACTTGGACAGTTCTTGGGCCAGGTATGAGAAATTAGGGCTGCTTCAGTCTTAGGTGGTGATCTCCAGAAACACAGTCCTGAGCTTGCCCTCCTTCTCATTTGCCGGGCATTTGAAGTCAGCGTGAGGTGCCTACTAAGGTCTCTTTTGGGGATGCCATTCATCTTTTTGAGTCCTGCCTTAAGTCTCATTCTATGTGTCTGTAACATTTTAAGGAGAGATTGCTAAAAAGTGAACGAGCTTTGCTGCAAAATCCATCCCAGACATTTTCTAGTTGGTGAGCTCCACAGTAACAGTCCTCCTTGCACAGGTATCAGTCCCTCATGTTGACTCCCATGGAAGTGTCAGGAGATGCTGCACAGGCCATAAAGTCCTGGCAGGGAATTCAAGGAGCTGTTTCCTAAGGCTGTCTGAAATAAGACACTGAGGGACAAATGAACCTCATGAAACAGCAGGGCCCAGATGTGCGACCTGACAGTTGTGCCACTGCTCCATTCTGCCTGTGTCCCTGATTTCATTTTTGCATCCAGAGGCTGGGCCACATCCAGGACTGATACATGAATGGGACAGTCAGGATCTACCTGGTTTGCCAGTTTAGACATGGCCTAATTTATCTTGGGAACAGAAGTCAGGTGTGATACATACATTTCTGGAGGAGAAGTATCACTGCTAAGGAGAAGCTTTAAAGAAACAGCAAGGTGTTTGATTAGACAGTGCTAATGGCTGAAACCTGAGACCCCTCCTTGTTCACTGTCTCTGAGAGCACAAGTGTGCAGGAGAGGCACGACCCTGAGCCCTGTCAGCTCTTCAGTCCACCAGGACACTGAGGGATTTTCACTGACCTGATCCTCACCCACTGCCTCCCACCTGCTTTAGCAGCCCCCAAGCCACTCTTGGCATGTGAGCTGCACCCCAGGCTCATGTTTATCGATAAGACATCTATGCTGAAAACTTCATCTGACATAAGGTTACAAGAAAAAGCAGGAGCAGAAACTGAATTTTTATCTTGCTGCTCTTCTCTTTCTCCTTTTGGGTGATTTTTGGGGACTTTTTATGTCTTCAAGGAATTAAGATGGAACCAAAAAACTGTGTTCCACTCCTGCCAGTTAACTTTTCTCTCAGAATGGTACTTTCAAAAGCCATCTAAATTACTCTCAAGCCAGTTTTCCCAGACATACTTTAGAGCTAAAAGGACGGGGAACAGCCCTTCCATTGCAAGCCTTATTTAGTCATTTACATGTGAATTTTTGAATTGTTTTTTTCTTTTTTTATAACATTAGTATGAAATAGTTCACAACACTTGCTATGGTGAAAGCAGACGCGATAGTTTGACACAGAATCCAAGACAATTTTTAACCATCTCATGCTGTTTTAACCATCTGACAGTCAGCTGTTCAAAATGTGCAGCAGGATCCAGCATTATGTATCAACGAACTATGAAGTTTTGGGTCATACTGGAAAAATTGACCAAAGCAGATTAATCTTCATATCAGACTGGGAGGGAAGACAGAAAGGGAAGATGAGAAAAGCAGATCATGATCCAACCTAGGTTAG
The DNA here is from genome assembly GCF_003259725.1 of Athene cunicularia. Classification (NCBI taxonomy): domain Eukaryota; kingdom Metazoa; phylum Chordata; class Aves; order Strigiformes; family Strigidae; genus Athene; species Athene cunicularia. The sequence goes on from NW_020799095.1 coordinate 129,168,166, forward strand.
CGTGCTCCAGTCCGTCCTGTTTCCCGAAATGCCATCTGAAAAGTGGGACGTAGCTGAAGACCTCCATGTTGCAGACATTACTCCTTCCCTTCTCCTCCCCAACTGACTCTTATCAGAGTGAGAGCAGGTCCCGGAGGTCTAGGACCTATCAAAGGCAATCTTCAGCAGGGTCTCTGGGACATTTCTGGGCTACCTAATCTTTGCAAAGGGGTAAGAGGGCAAACCAGAACCTGCGCTCCCACAGCATGCATTGTCATCCATCCTCCACACCAGACTGGTGTTTGGCTGTGAGGCCAATAAAACCCAACATCTTTAATCTGAGAATGCGATAGAGGCATTCAGCTGACACCTGAACAGCAACAAAATGTGAACTGCTTCCAAGCAGACATTTCCAAACTAATTTTCAGTCAGCTGAGCCTCAAAAAATGCTGTTTGTCTTCCTGTACATCCAGTCATTTTAAATATTATAGCAGGAGACACTTTTGGATTACAGCTCCTTTTGGAAACAAATCAAACCTCTTTGCTATTTAAAAATAAATGTTGAATTGTTTCAAAGACATTAATATTATGTCCAGTGGAGATGTACTATACTTTTCAAGATGCCTAGTTTGTACTGACAACAGTTCAAATATATTTATGTTGTCCCATCAAAAACTCAGTAGTTTCGACTTTCAAGAGGATGTTTTTTAAACATCTTGGGTAAATGGAGAATTTGACTTTCTGCCCGGGACACCCTGAGAGCTGTTCCTTACAGAAAAAGGGTAGAAAAAAAAGCAACTAATAGGATAATAAATTCCAACATTCTTCTCTAAACAAGAGTTGTTTTAGTTAAACTAGCATTCACTTCATTTATAATAGCACCCTATGTTTCTTTAGGCTATTGTATTTAATAAAAAACTCTGGACTCATCCATCATTATGCACACTTTACTGATTTCACTTTAAACATCGTTGACTAAAACTTCCATTTATCAAGGCTGTTTTGCCTAGCAGTTGCAGGCTAATTTATTTTCACTTTGAAAGATTTGGTATCTTTGCACTGCAGTGAATACAGTGTTTGTCAGAGATTCACGCTTTAGGGAAAGAGTTCTGGTGAAATCAGTGTGTCCATCCACCACACGTTGCCATCTCTTAGCAGCCACTAAAGGTGAAGGAGGGAGCTTGGGTGGGCACTGGGTTGGGGGACAGATGATGCTTTGCACTGTACCATGCTGCAGCAGCTGGGGGTAGAGGCAGGGAGGACACAGGCTCTCAGGGGAGACAGGAATGCACAGGGAGAGACAGGGGAGTCTCAAATCTGACATGCAGGTGTTTTCAGGAAGAAAACCAAGCACAGGTAAGTATCAGAGGTTTTTAGTACCTTTTGAACCTTGCCAGTCCCATGCAAAAAGAAATTCTATATACAAAAGTATAAGGCAGACTTAGCTAACCAATCCAGCAAAGAGTAAAGATATTATTTTGTTGAGCTCAGAAATCGTCTGAGCTCCTTCCATCCTGAAAGATGCTCTTCTCCTATATGCATACGTGAGTCATCCTCCACTTTTGTCTCTATAATGTGGTTTCTACAGCAGCAGACAACATAAACTCCAGTGAGAAAACACATGGAAGGAAAAAACTTCAGAAAACTTCCTCCAGGTTTGTTCCATCAAAAGCAGGACATGGGCCAGAAAGAAATCCCTGCTTTTGGCATCCCAGTGAACAGAGCTCTGTGCTCCCTTATCCCCACCACTCTGAGGAGAGAGCAAATGATGGTCAAAACCACAGCTATACTGAGGTGGATGTAGGAGCAGGAACAGGGAATAGGCTGTACTACTGCAACAGATTAAGGGGTTAGCTTGCATTTCCCTGCTATACCGAAGAGGCTGTGATGTACATGTTCAGCCCTTACCAATCCACCCAGCAGCGTCTTGCTGTGTAGCCTGTGCAAGTCATCTACTGCAGGTGGAAAAACTTTAGTAATTTCATCTGACCGCAGCACTGTAAATAAAGGCTATATTTTGCATAAAGCCAACTTTGACTGGTTTATAACTGTGTATCACCCTTCAATTATTGCTTCTCATAGGTTTTTCCCACATAAACATTTGAATTAGGTTGACCAAACCATTTAAAACATCTCCTGAAAAGCACAGGATGGTTACATATGAAAGGAAACCAGCTCAGCATTAATCAGTCTCTGCAGCTCTGCTCTGCGGTTGGATTGCTGCATGTGATGGAGAGGAGGGGGGTTGCCAGAAATCCTTTGTTAAAAACAGTAACTCTTAGCAACACCAGCAGCCACTTATCAGGTTTCAAATGCACCACATTCCTTCAGAAGCTTGTTTTTCTTTTATTTTCTTTCATAAATTTCCAAGCTGACACTCACAGGCACACTGAATGTCAAAAGGTAATATCCTCTAAGTCCTAAGAAAAACCTGGCCAGTCTTGTAGTGATGGTGTTTATTTCTGGCTGTTGGAGTGGGGATTCCCCTGCACTGCCCCTGGCTCTGACAGAGTCCCCCACTCAAGGCCTCGGGCTCATCACTTAACCTTGCGGTGCATCCATCCATCCAGCAGTAACTCTAATGCAAGTGCAGACCTCAGACCTGTCCTGTAGATCAGTGGCATAGGGTTTGGAAAGCACGTGAGAGGTAGAAGGTACTCTGCACAGGTCAGGTACTACCGGGTGCCCTTCTTCACTATCTCTTCTTCAATAAAGTCAGAACAGCAGAAAACCCAAAGTCAAATATCAGTTATTTTTGCATAGCTCTAATACTGCCTGTGCTTGGTGCAGGTCTGAGGACAGAGACATCTTTTCTGAGCCATCCTGAAAGAGGTGAAAAGAGGATCATAGAATAGTTTGGGTTGGAATGGACCTTTAAAGATCATCTAGGCCAACCCCACCCTGGAATGAGCAGGAACATCTTCAACTAGATCAGGTTGTCCAGCCTGACCTAGAATTTTTCCAGGGATGGTACATCTACCATCTCTCTGGGCAACTTGTTCCAGTGTTTCACCACCATCATTCTCAAAAATTTCTCCCTTATATCTAGTCTAAATCTACCCTCCTTTAGTGCAAAACCTTAACCCCTTGTCCTTTCACAGCAGACCCTGATAAAATGTTTGTCCCTATCTTTCTTATAAGCCCTCTTTATGTACTGAAAGGTCGCAATAAGGTCTCCCCAGAGCCTTCTCTTGTCCAGGTTGAACAACTTCAACTCTCTCAGCCTTACTTCATAGAAGAGGTGTTCTACCCCTCTGATCATTTTTGTGGTCTCCTCCGGACCTACTCAAGCATGTCCATGTGCTTCTTATGTTGGGGGCTCCAGAGCTGGACACAGTACTCCAGGTGGGATCTCACCAGAGAGGAGCAGAGGGGAAGAATCCCCTCCCTTGACCTGCTGGCCACACTTCTCTTGATGCATGTCAGAATATGGTTGACTTTCTGGGCTGCAAGCCCACATTGTTGGCTCATGTCTAGCTTTTCATCCAGCAATACCCTGTTCTCCACAGGGCTGCTCTCAATTCCTTCATCTCCCAGCCTGTATTGATACCAGGGGTTGTCTTGACCCAGGTGCAGGACCTTGCACTTGACCTTGTTGAACCTCCTGAGGTTCACATGGGCCCACTTCTCAAGCTTATCCGGGTCTCTCTGGATGGCATCCTTTCCCTCAGGCATGTCAACTGCACCACTCAGCTTGATGTCACCTGCAAACACAGGTTGAGGATGCACAATCCCACTGTCAGGCAATTCCCTCAGGATTCTGGGATGCATCTCATCAGGTTCCATAGACTTATGTATATTCAGATTCCTCAGGTGGTCTCAAACCTGATTTTCTCTTACAATTGGAGGGACTTTGCTCCCCCAGTCCCTCCCTTGAGGCCCATCCACTTGAGAGGTGTGGGAAGAGAGATTGCCAGTGAAAACTGTGGTTGCGTTAGCCAATTGTGTTCATTACAGGGAGTACACTTTCTTTGACTTTCCTTTTCTGGCTGACATACCTATAGGAAATCTTATTATTCTTTGTGTTCCTTGCCAAGCTCAGCTCCAGCTGCACCTTCATCCTGACTCTATCCCTACACAACCATGCAGCATCCCTATACTCTTCCCCATATACCTGTCCTGGCCTCCACTGCCTGTACATTTCCTTCCTGCTCTTTAATTTGACCAGCAGATCTCAACTCATCCATGCCAGTCTCTTGCCTTCCTTTCCTGATTTCTTACTCCTAGGGATTGAGAGCTCTTGTGGTCTATGATATGCCAGCTCTGTTCTGCTCCCTTGCCCCTGAGGGCAGTTTCCCAGGGGGCCCTATTGACTAACTCCTTGAAGAGCTGGAATTTTGTTTTCCTAAAATTCAGGGTCCTGACTTTACTCTTTGCTTGACCCATATCCCACAGTACTCCGAACTCCACCAGTGCATGATCACTGCAGTCCAGGCTGCCTCCAATCTTGACATCACTCACTAGCTCACTTGCATTGATGACCAACAGGTCCGGTATCGCATCCCCTCTGGTAGGGCTGTCTATTACCTGGTTTAAAAAGTTATCCTTAATGCACTTCAGGAGTCTCCTGGATTGCCTATAGCTCGCTGTGCTACTTTTCCAGTAGATGTCAGAGTGGTTGAAGTCCCCCAGCAGGACAAGAGTCTGTGAGTGCAATGTGTCCTGCAGCTGGATTAAGAAAACTTTGTCAATAGGCTCCATTTGATCAGGCCACCCATAGTAGACACCAACCACAAGGTTCCCTTTGTTGCCCTGGTCTCTAATTCTTACCCATAAGCTTTCAACCTGTTTGTGGCTATTCTTCAGATGCAGCTCACCACACTCTACCTAATTCTTGATGTAGAGGGCAAACCCTCCACCCCTTCTTCCTCACCTGTCCCTTCTGAACATCCTGTAGCTATTGATAGCTGCACTTCAGTCATGGAATTCATCCCACCAAGGTTCAGTAATGGCAACTAGGTCATAGCTTTCTAGAAGTATGGTGGCTTCCAACTCCTCCTGTTTGCTGCCCATGCTGCATGCATTGGTGTAGAGGCACTTCAGCCTGGCTGTTGGTTATGTCACCACAAGAGGGGCAATGTGGAGGAAGGTCAGCATCCTTTCTCCAATGCTTTGGGGTTTTGGTCATTTTTCCATGGCTCATGGCTGCCTTCTGATACAGGGAGGGAACAGGTAAGCAAACAGGTCAACGGATATCTGTCTTCAGAGGATGTTGCCCAATACAGTTATTTTTCCCACCTAGTATTTTTGCTGACAAGTTTTCTCCATGGAGAAAGGAAGGCACTCAGCAATTGCTGTATTTGAACAATCCAGCAGTTTTTTATGCAGCCTCTGGTTAGCAGATTCTCATAGACAGATGCACAGGACTACAATCAGAGAGTATGGGAAAAAAAACCCTAACCCAAACAACAGCAACAACTCTATTCCAATGAAAAGTGTCTTTTCCCTTTCTCAGTCAGCAACTGGGATATACACAGAAATATGAAGCCCTATGTTTCTAGCACATGAGTAAATCCAGTATTAAGCAGTTGGGGTTATGCCAAGTATCTATGTCAGTGTGTAATCTTTCATTTTTCTAAATCCCACTAATTTGATGACCTTGTGGCAATGAGACTAAAGGTTAAAGATGCATAGAATTAAAAAGCAAAGATTTAGTTGACTTGGATTTCAATATAATGTGATAGTATACAACTGCTTGTTTAACTTTTGGCAAGTTTCCTGGAGAACCCCTTTCTGTTTTGCTCAGTGACAAAAACAGTAAGTAGTGGTACATGACTTCCTTTTTTTCCATCACCGTTCAGGTCCCATTTTCTTCTCTTTCTCTTTTTATTAACCAAATAGCCATAAACCTTTAAGATCTATTTCTTCTGTTTTCTTTATTCCTTTCAACTACGCCAGCCATCTGGCAGAAGAAGGGGTGACCAGAAATGAATGTGAAATACTACACTCTTGGTTTAGTTATGTTCTAATACTTAAGCATTATTTTCCATTACTTTCCTTCTGCGTCCTAACATTTTGTTTGGATTTCCCACCTCTGCTGCCTTCTAAACAGAGGTGTTCATTGAGCTGTCCACAGTGGTGTTAAGATTATTTTTTTGTGGGGTTGCTGCACTTGATTTAGGACCTTGTCATGGGTCTGAAAGGTTTAAGGTATTTGTCTCCAGTGTGCGTTGTTCTGCTTCTGTCTGCCTTGAGTTTCATCTACCAGTGAACTGACCAATCACTGAGCATTGCAGGTTCTCCCCAAATATCAGCCAACCTATATACAATTGTCAGTTGCCAAGTTCACGCTTACATGTTCCCCCTTTTTCAGGTGATAAATCTGATCAATTATATCAGCCCAGTTTGGCAAAGTACTTAAATACATACTTGTTTGCTCTGTCCAGAGGGACACTTGAGTGCATGTCTGGATATGGGCCAATTCATACAGTGGGACTTAAGCACTTCTTAAAGTTAAGCATGTGCTTAAGTGTTCTGGTGAACAGAAATGGGGTGGGACTCAGTAGCACAAACCAGTTCTGTTGTCCATCTTCCCGACATGTTAAAAAACTCAGTTGTTCTCTTTGTTTCATTACTTCATACACACTTCCATAGCAATATATTTTTTTAATAGTAAAATAGCTAAATTTCCATAACAACAGCTCCTACATGAAGTTATCTTCTCAAAGGAGATCTCCTCTAATCTTTATTTTTTTCTAATCTTTTATTTCTTTTTTTTTTTTTCTGGTTAGTCTAGAGAAATACAGAGCATTCAGAGGGGTGAGAGCATGTGAAGCCACAAGAAATAAACCTGAACAACTGAAACCAGAAAAATTTCTTATTCAAACCACTCACATTTTAAATATTTTTTAAAGACCGATTTTCATTCCAGTTTCTAATGAATGAATTGCAAATTTGATATTAGTATTTAAATACCAAAAAGCAGCGCACTTTTGAAGGACAGCATCTCCTGAGCACACAAAGGCATCCTCAGCTCCGCCACAGCAGACTCAGCTGATATCCCACAGCCCTTTCTAAGGCAAAATAACAAAGGAGATAGGAAAATAACCTCCTCAAGAGGGCTCTTTGTATGTGTCTTTAGATTTTATAAAGCCCCAAAATAGCATAACTCCAATTTCTGTTTAATCTTTTGCCAACCGATGTACTCGTTATTGAGAAGCTCATTGATATTTATTACCTTCTCCCAGCATATCGTTTAGATTAGAGAGATCTTATTTCTTAAAAGACACCAGTGTAAAAGCAATGCTGTTGAGCTCCTTCTCTCAAGAACACCTGACTGTGGTTCCTATGCACACAAAAGCTCCGAGTTACACTGGTAGCAGCAGGCTCTTCAGTGCCTGGGGTCAATAGCTCACGTAAGTCTTCTCTGCTAGATCGGTTTTGTCTGGTTTTCACCCTGTGATAGAATGACAGCAATGAAAGAAAATGCTTGCATGCTTTTAGTTAAACCCAGAAGGCAATACTTACATGAGCCTTTCAATCAGTCCTGGATGGACTCTAGCTGGAGCTGTTTGTTGTGTGTATGTCTTGGGTACTTATACAGTCATGACTGCGAAACAGAAATGATGATATTTTGGTTATTGATTTTGTATGGGGGAATTCCTCACGAAAGCCAAAGAGTCATATCAAGGGGACCTGCTCAGAAAAGAGAGATTTCTACATCTGGCAATATTGGATTTCATGTCTGTAAAGCACAAATGATATTATGCACATAACAAAACATAAACACGTTGTAAAATGCATTCAGCCCAGATTCCAAACACATTGAACACTGCATGATTTAATGATGGATAAACTCAGAAAAATATCCCAGTGGGGGGAACTACAGACTCCAAAATGACAGCTGCTATCATTCCAAAACAAGTAATTGTTTATAAATGAATATTTTTCATGATAAATTATTGAATTACATGAAAATCAGATGACTGCCTGCTGCCAAATTTGTTTTCAGTTTCACAAGACAGAATGGAATGTGCTGCAGACGGTGAGTGAAATTAAAAGCTGCTGGTCTTTTCCCACAAAGGGCTGATATTTTCCCTTAGACATTCCCAGTATCTCATAAACCTGCAAAATAGTGGTCCTGGGGAATGACTATCTAGCTAGATATCCAAAATATTTTAGATATATAGAATTTCAGGGAATCTCTGCCTAATCTGAGCCAGTTGTAGTGTAAGTTGCTATTTCATATTTGTCTTATGTTGATTTCTAGTTCAAACCCACAGAGCCCCAGTATCTGAGAATCGCTAGCTCTTGCAAGGACAATCTCAAGATATTTTTAACCATTGCATTTCTCCTTTTTATTGTCTCTTGTTTGTATTTGAATCATTTGAAAATACGGTTTATATGTTTTGGTCTTGTTTGAGTTGTCAAGTCTTTGCCTTCCCTCCATGTTTAGAACAGGGGTGAAAATAACCTGAAGTAACTGTTTCAGCTGAACCACATCTTGAAGTCCTTTCTGGAGTGAAGCTTTCAACACAGCTAGGCTGAGTTTTCTGGAAGCAAGACAGTCAAGACCACAGAGTCCAGCTGATCTTTAACAGCACTGTCAATCTGCAAAGTCCTTCCCTCAGTCAGCTGGTCCATGCATGGGAACTAGTTAACATCAGTGGCACAATTTCTCTGATGGGAGCAAAATGCCATGCATAATCTATGTTGTCCCAGAGAGCCACTGGGGCAGCTGAGCTAAGTTCTGTAACAGCAGCATTGGCGTGAGATCTGAATTTTAAAAGGCAGCACAGCTGTATCACATTTCTTTACACAGCCTCACGTAGCTTCCTGACTGATGCAGCATCTGGATCTTCATTGAACCCTGCTGTTGGGTGAGTCAAGTGACAATAAAGCCATGAGCACATGCCTGCTTCCCCAGCAGAGAAATGTAACTGGTCCTCATCCTAGAGTGGGCAATTGCAGGGGCAAGGCTATAACAAGAAAGGGAGCAATTATAATTCCCCTGTTAAAACCTTTGCAGTTGCTCTCAGACTGTGGCTTAGAGACCACCTAAATTGGAAATTGTACCTTTGTGGTCAAAAATCCTTGATTAACATTTCTGCCTCTTACTCTTCTAGCAATTTTTGAACCCACTAGTGCTTCTGGTCACTGTAGCATCTTATGGAAACAAGCTCCTTGGTTTAACTACACATTGTGTAAAGAAAAGGATGCTGTTTGCTTTAAACCTGGAAGCAGATGTCTATGATTACACATATATATATGTGTGTGATTTTATATATACACACATATACTCTCACAGTTTGTGTATCATATGCTGTTTAAAGGTTAGCTTGTTTGTCTGTGGCATTTGCCAGAAAAATAGCTGCCAAATTTAATCAAATTAAGGCAGTTTTAAGAAGAAAAGCTTCTTTCTTGTTTCCCCCATCTGACCTTTGCCTTCACTAAACTCTGATTCACTTTCCTCTGTTGTATTTGAAAACAGTCTAAATACTGTGGTTGCTACTGCAGACAGCATGATGAAGAATGGAAAATGAGGTCAGGTAGTAATGGGAAATTAATGGAATATCCACAAGCTTATTATAAGGAGATCAAAAATCCTCATCTCTGATGAATTAGAGGCTTTCAAATGTACACGAGGGTGGTTGCAGAATCCCTCTAACTTTAAAGACCAAAAGCTGACATCTATTGACCACTTTTCTCCCCCTTTTTTCTCCCCTTTTTCTTATTTTTGCCCCATTTTTTCTATATTAAATTGCATTGAAGATCATTTTCTAGAGCACGATGACGCTGTAAGTGAATTCTGATGCTATTATGTCAGACCTCAGTGATACAAATCTCTTCACAATTCAAGTATTCACCACTTTAATAGTTTTTGCTCAGCAAAAGCTTGTATGTGATGACCCTGCCTGTCAGTTGCTTCTGGATATGGCATTCGGCTTCTTTTGATGTTTTTTCTCAGAGCCATTTGGACAGATCACCTTGTGATGAGCTTCAGATTTAGGCAAACCCACTGGCTTTCACTGATAAAGGCAACAGGCCCCAAGCAGAGAGATTTCTGCCAGACTGTGCAGTACCAGGCTGGATAAAAAGGGCTTAGTTTCTCCATTGGGAAGGGAAGTGAAGCACAGAAGTGGAGTGAGGCTTTTAGTCCTTCTGGTCTATAGATAAGAGAATCAAAAAGCCTAGTCAAGGTTATTCAAATTGCATTATAAAGAAACAACATCTTCCGATCCAGAGAAAATCAGTCCCAAGGATAACGTTAAAGCAAGTGGCGACTAGAAGAAAGTCCTGTTATCAAACTGCAGCAGGCCAAGGGCTATAGGAGTTCTACACTGGGAATTCAGATGCTTTCACCTTTTCATGACTACGCATGGTTCACTCAAACCAGGTTGTGGAATGTTAATTTGTGCCTCATCAATACTAATGGACTAGGAATTATGACATGTTTTATGTTATCATTCATTTAAAACAGATAGTTTAGATTTCAGCCACAAGCTAAAGTTTATATATATTATATTTATTACAAACAACAGTGAACACTTAAGAGCTATTATTTTAAATCTAAATGACATTGTGTTTAGTATCCATTTCCTCCAGCTCTGAAATGTGCAGCCTGTGGAGTCTGTCATCTTTCCCTGGAGTTCTCCTGGATGTGAAGTGACAACTCCTCACAAGTTCCCAGAAACATGAGAAAATGAGCTCCAAAGAGCTGTTTCACATTACAAGAATTTACAATGAGCATCTGACAGAAGAAAAGCAATGGAGCTTGAGAGGGGAATATCATGCAGTAAATCGTTAGCTATTATCAGCACTGATGAAATGGGGTAGGGAGGACGGTATTTAAACAGAAAACACAGGAGGAAACACATTGAATCCATGAGTGAGCTCCTCGTACCAAAACTGAATGGTGCTTCTGAAAATCTTGCTTATGTCCATTTTATTGACAATATTGCATCTGGAGGCACAACTTAATGCAAGAAGCGGTATATGGCTGTGGCAGCAGAGGGAAGGGGCTGTAGTTTCTCCCCTGCTCCCACCAGTGTCCATGGCTGATGTCCATGTGAGCCCATACGGCAAGCAAGTGCTGCTGCTTCCTCGGCCTCCCCCACACTGCAGCTGAGCACATGCAAGTGAGGAGGAGACCAAACCATCACATCCCCCTGTGCAGGCAGGACACCATGTTTGCAGCCTTGGCACAGCTGCACCAGTCAGGCCAACCATCGGCCTCCATGAGTAAAGGCGTGAAAGGACACATCATGTCCCCATGCTATCTCTCCTATCTATCCTATCTATCACTCCTAGCTGCCTTTCCAGTAACAGAAGGCCTGGATAAAGCTTCCAGCTTACCTGGTCCTCTTCCCTCCTGCCAAAACCCACCCAGGCTGCCCTCCACAGCTGATGCTCTCTCCTCAAGGGCACTAGGTGTTAACAGGAGAGGAACAGGTTACCTATCTCCACCTCACTAATGCCTGACCAGTGAAACCTAAATTCAGCCATTCTGAATTATTCTTGTTTTAATTACTTCTTTCAAGGAAGGCAGTAGCAGGTTGTCCGTGCCAGCGTGGCGGAGCTGTTGTGCTAGGCAAGTCAGAGCAGTCCTTGCCCCCTCAGTGTTCACAACATGAAGAAGTGTAAATGAACTGCAGTACAATAGGTCTCAGTACACTGCTTCAAGTGGAAATAAAGCAAGCAACTCAGAGAGTTTTCAGGTGCTTCATATTTTCATTTTCAGCTTTCTACACAAATGAGAAGGCTTAAACTATTATTCAGTCTCCACTCAGAGTATAATTTTGACATTCGGAAATCTGATTTTGTGATCAGAAACACATGTAGAATAGCATTTAGAAGTCAGCAAAGACTCCAAGCATGATTTTATTGGGAGCTTGGGTATGCCCTTCAGAGTAATTGGGATGTGGAATGTGGAAGTAGTTTTTACAGGAAAATAGGGATAAGGCCTCCTGTAGCCAGCCTCAGGCAATGGAGCGAGTAAAATATCAAGAAGAATTCACATTCAACTTGATAATAAGGTTTCCGAGCATGTTAATTAAATGAAGTCTCACGTCCCCAGCCCTGTTGTTTTAAACATTTTAAGGTACTAACATTACACAATAGAAACATAATTTCCTTTCCCTCCAGATGCCTATACTCATTTGATTTTCCTTGCTGTTAACGTTAAACTTTCTATGAACATGAAAACTTGCACTTTCATCCGGGCTCTTGTATTTTTCTTCTTCATTCTTCCTTAATACTCATTTTGGGTACTAATCGGCAACAGTGGTTTTTAAAAATAAATTCTTCAAATGGGACATCTTCACTGTTTATTCTCTGCTGAGGCACCATTTTCCACAGCCTGCTTTTGAAGGAAAACAATGGAAAAATGGCATTTGGTCCTGAGGGTCTGAACCTTCCCAGCTAGCATGGAGGAGATTTAGGGAGCGAGGTACAGCCAGAGGAAACCTCATAAATCACATCCCATCTTTCTGCTCTTTAAAGCATTGGTTTAACTGGGAGTAAGTTCCTAAATTCCCTTTGGGAATCCAAGAACGTGTACCTCCTTCCGATGATGGAGCCCCTTGCAGCGACTCAAGTGTGGACTGAGGAACCGTGACTGACCAAGGGCAATTGGGTGTACAGGGTGCAGGCATGTGTATCTGCTGGCAAAAAGCCCTCATACAAATGGAAGAACTGGATCTGTGTGCCGTTGTGTATCTACTGAGAGAAAACTCTGAAGCTGGCAGGGAACACACCAAGATCCCCTGTGCTCAGCCCATTTACTCAGGCATTTCTCCAAGATGTAGACAGGGGAAATATCTTGAAAAACAACGTCTGCAGGTTCAGCGCTCATTTGAAAGCCAGCAGCTGAAAAGTCCCACTACCAGTTTATGGCCGGGAAAACCTTTTACACATGGAACAGTTTTGAAGAAAAAGAAAAACTTTTCACTGGCAAAACCCACATCTTCTTTGTTAAGTTTACAAATATGGTTTATAGACTGTAAGAATATATATTCCTCTTGACTAGTCCAGAGTGCCTTGATTCTCTAGCAGGAATGAGACCATGCTAATGATGGACAGGCCAGGATCCCCATACTGGGTTTGGCTGAGATAGAGATAATTAGCTTGTATGGGGCTATGTTTTGGATTTGTGATTAAAACAGTGGTGATAACACAGGTATGTTTTAGTTATTGTGGAGAAGTGCTTGCACTCCATCAAGGTGTTTCTTGTTTCTCACACTGCCTTGCCAGTGTGTGGGCTGGGGGTGCACAAGAAGTTGTGAGGGCACGCAGCTGTGACAGATGACCCCAGCTGACCAAAGGGACATCCCATACCATATGACATTATGCTCAACAACAGAACTGGGAGGGTGGAGGTTGGCAGGGGCTGCCATTGCTCAGGGACTGGCTGGGCATTGGTCGGTTGGTGGTGAGATATGGCTCTCTTGCATCACTTGTTTTTCTTGGGTTTGGTGTTTTTTTCTCTCTCTTTGTTGCTTTTCTTCCTCTATTTTTTAAACTTATTAAACAGTCTTTTTCCCAGTCCACAAGTTTTCTCACTTTTACCCTTCTCCCCACCATCACACTGCGGGGCGGGGGTGTGTGTGTGTGGTGTGTGTGGAGTGGGGGGGGAGAAAACATCTGTCTAGTGCTTAGCTGCCTACTAGGGTTAAAAAATGACAATCCCTAAATTTAAACTATATTAATAAAAGAAGTCAAAAGCTTGACTGAGTTAATGGCAATCTTCAGTTGTTACCATTCTCCTTAGTCTATGCTATCCTGTTTTAGTGAGAAAACATTTTTCTGTATGGATGTAAGCCATTCCACACAGGCTGACTTCAGAAGCAGAATCAGGTCCCTGAGCCATGCTATGTGGTTTTGTAGTTACAGCTACAGATTCAGTCCCAGATTCATACCCATCACAGAGCGGTAGGATCTCATAAACTTCACTGTCACCTCCAGCCCATGAATGGTTATGGAGCTCACTTTTCCCTTAGCTCTCCAAGAGGCAGAATAAAGGATATCTCAACAGCTGAGATCAAGGGTCCCTCTCTCCTCCTAATTCTGTATTTTGTGCAGACTGGACCAAGTTACACTCTGAGTATTACACATGGCCTAATATGAACCAAACTCTACACTGAACCATCTGTCTGTCCTTAACTCTCCGTGGCTCTTGTGCAGGCTCCGGGCCTGAAGCGCAGATGGTCTGGCACTGATTGATTGTGGTACAAAAGTATTTTGGAGTATTAGCTCCATATCCCTCTCCCAAATTCGTGATCTTAATTATAAGAAGAGCCCTGTTTATTTCATTTCTGAGCCAGCCCATACTGGAAGAAGTACACCACAGTTTTCATGGGGGAAGTCCTAGGAGCTTTTTGGGCATGTTTAAAATGAGGTGGAGACATATTTTACTTCTGAATGTTAATATGGATAAGATAATTACACGGGAAGTCCTATTCTTCTCCCACTGAAGTCAGGGCTAAAATCTTCTGTAATACATAAGGAAGCAGGTTTGATTTCTACTTTATTTGAAAAGGCTGTGAAAGCAAGGTGGTGATCTGTCTCATTTAAGAATCAGGTCAGTATCAAAACCCAGTCTCAGTCCTCTAGGTGTCAAATTTTTTGGTTCCCTCCTCAAATAAGCTTAGAGTTTAACAGCCAGTCTGAAAGTGGTATGGGCTGACATGAATAACTTTTTCCCAGCCTTGGTAAATTCTTCAAAGAAGCTCAGCAGCAAGACATCACACTTGCAGCATTCAAAAGGGTACTGAGTTCAGGTGTGAGGTATGGAAAATCAATTTGTAAGAGACTTGGTAAAATAAATTATAATGGAAAAATACAATTAATGATAGTGCTGTCATTAGAAGGACTGAAGAGTTTCTCACACAGTACACAGCACTACAGGCATAATGTTATTAGCATTTTTAAACCCATAAATCTGCTTGGTCTTAGTTAAAGGAAGGTGGAAATGCTTTCCACTGTGGTGGTGAATGTTTCATTAAGTGGATTAGGAAAACCAAAGCCCATCAACAGTAGGATCTGGTGAGGGATGTAATGGGCAGCAAGAAAGGCTTCTACAGGCATATCAACAGCAAAAGGAAGACTAGGGAAAGGGTGGGCTCAGTGCTGAGTGGGATAGGGGACCTGGTCACAATAAAGATGGAGAAAACTGGGGTGCTCAATGCTTTCTTCACCTTAGTCTTTACAGGTAAGATCACTCTTCAGGAATCTCAGGTTCCTGAGACCAGTGGAAAAGTCTGGAGCAAGGAAGCCTTACCATCGGTGAACACTAAGAAACTGAACATACACAGGTTCATGAGATCTGATGGGATGCATCTGTGACTGGTGAGAGAGCTGGCTGATGTCTTTGTTAGGCTTTTCTCGATTACCTTTGAAAGGCCATGGCATACAGGGGAGGTTCCTGCAGAGTGGAAGACACGAAATGGGACTCCTATACTGAAGAAGGATCCAGGGAACCACCGGCTGGTCATCCTCACCTTAGTCAGTTGCAATCATGTCCAAACATATGAAGGACAAGAAGGTGATCTGAAATCTTCAGTACAGATTTACAAAGGGGAAATCATGACTGACTGACTGAATAGCCTTTTACAATGAGATGACTGGCTCAGTGGATGAGAGGAGAGCAACAGTTTTTTGTCAACACTGTCTCCTGTAACATCCTTATATACAAAGGGATGAAGTATGAGCTAGATAAATGATGGTGATTGAAAACTGGCTGAACTGTTGAGCTCAAAGTGTTGTGGTTAGCAGCATGAAGTCCAGCTGGAGGCCTTTCACTAGGGGCATACCTCAAGATGGATACTGGGTCCTGCGCTGTTAAATATTTTCATTAATGACCTGGGTGATGGGGCATAGTGCAGCCACAGAAAATTTTCAGATGATACAAAACTGGGAGGAGTGGCTGATAAACCAGAGGGTTGTGCTGACATCCAGAGGGATCTGGACAGGCCAGAGAAATTGGACCAACAGGCATCTCATCAAGCTCAAGGAGAAATATAAAGTCCTGCACTTGGGGAGGAATAACCCTCATGCACCAGGACACAGTGGATGTCGACCCACTGGAAAGCAGCTTTACAGACAAGGCCCTGATTGTCTGGGTGGACACCAAGTTGACCATGAACCTGCAGTGCACCCTTGTGTCAAAAAAAGGCCAACAGTCTCCTGTGTGGCATTGGGAAGCATTTTGGCAGCAGGTTGAGGAAGCTGATCATTCTCTTTTGCTCAGTGCTGGTGAGACACATCTAGGTGGTGTGCCCATGTCTGGGCTGTGCAGTACAAGAGAGACATGGACATAGGGAAGAGAGTTCACTAAGGTGTTTAAGGAACTGTCTCATTTGTCATACAATGAGAGGCTGAGAGAGTTGGGACTGTTTACCCTGGAGAAGGCTCAGGGGGAATCTCATCAAAGTGACAGGACACAACAGAGCTTTTCTATATTGCTTAAGTTTTCTCATCTGGCAGAGCAATGCATAATTTGGAACAAGCCCTATACTGTGAATAGTCTTTCTGTACTGAAGAGATACTGATTTCTGACAAGGAGTACTTAGATTGTGGGGGAGTCCATTTGTATCTTCTCTATAAATGCTTCCTGATATCTGTTTTGAGACACAAAGCCTAAGAATAGAGCACAGAACATGATAATGCAGAATATAGAAAAAAGCTGTTGATTATCACTTGTATTTTTAGTCTCCTCATTTCAGGAGAATGCCAAAAGCAAATTTCAGCAGTAATATCCAACTATATTGTTCCATATTGTTGTATATATGACGGTATAAAATAATTAGACAGCTTCACAAACTAGATGAAGAATCATAGTTTATGTTGCTGCATAAAACTGCTAAAATTGTATAGAAATCTGTATTGGGGATCCTAAGTTAATGTAAAAACTCCAAAATATTTACTTTCTACTTTGTTTAAGCTACTGGGATAGTTGTTGAATAAATATATTTTCTTCCTCTGAAGTTGTGTATTATTAAATGCTTTTTGGTATAAAATATAAGCTGCTCAGACAGACAAATATTATTCTGACAATGGCGTATGCAAGGGTGTTGTCGTACATTGAATTTCAGTGTGTGATATGGTATAATGGTAATATCATAATACACAATGGGCATGAACTGGAATATGGAAAATTCCATTTAAACATAAGACAAGACCTTATTTACCATGAGGGTGGTTGAACACAAGCACAGGTTGCCCACAGAGTTTAAGGAGTCCCTATCCTCAGAGATATTCAAAACCAAGGTAGACACAACCCTGAGCAGCCTGCTGACTCTGCTTTGAGCACAGAGTTGGACTAAATAATCTCCCAAGGTCCCTTTCAACCTCAGCTATTTTGTGATTCTGTGAAATTTGATTAGACTGCAGAAATGTCTGAAGGAAGGAGAGGCTGCCTGCAAATCTCTGTGCTCCAGCTACCCAGAACCAGCTGTGCATAAAGACTCAGACTTCTTCCTTGGAACTGATGAACCTCACAGAGTTTCTCAGCTGCTGTGGCTGGAAGTGCTCAGATGAGACCCAGGCGCACGTGCTGCCTTGGTTTCTGCAGAAAAGGACACAGGACACACAGTGCAAAGGTGAACCATGGCTTGATGCAGTGCATGATCACCTGGAGTAATGAAAGGACAAGATCACTGGGGACATCAGGGTGCAGGTGCACCTACAGAGTCCTATCACATCCCTACAGCTCTGAAGGTCTCTTCTGGACTGCTACAACCATCTGTGTGCCATTCAGCATAGCCTTATTAGACTTGGGGTGAGAATAGACAGTCAAAGTAAGAACTGTGCAGTTTCCATTCCTGGAGGCTTTCAGTTGCCTCAGACTGGATAAAGTCCTGAGCAACCTGGTCTGACCTCGGAGTTGACCCTACTTTGAGCAAAATTTGGTCTGGGGACTTCCTGAGACCCCTTCCAGCCGTAGTTATCCTGCAGCCCTATGAGCGAGGCACTCTCACGTTTCCCTGGGATGTTGGATGAAGTGTAAGCAGCTCAGGTAGCACAGCAGTGTCCTCAGCTGATCCCCTGAGAGTCAGCAGTGTGTTCAAGCACCATGACAACACTCATCTCTCAGGTTCTCCTCTGGGCCTTGGGGCATGATGGCAGTGTCAGGGACTGTTACCCTGGGGGGAGCAAGACTGAAGGTCCGAATACTAAACATTTTTTGCTTCTTAGGGGCACTGTTCATATCAAACTGATAATTACTCACTGATCTGTGTTGCTCACCAGAGGGTGGGTGTGTATATAAGTCCCCATGCCAGGTCTGAACACAGCGCTGCCCTGCAGGGTCCATCTTGAGGAATGTTTCACCAAAATGGTTGTGTCCTGCTGGCTTGTCTGGGCCTGCAAAGTGAGGCCTGCTGACCTGCTAATACTCACAAAGGGCTCCCTGTGATTATTTTTGTCTGGGAAAGTGACTTCCATTGTCTCAGCTTATTTATTTATTTCTTCCAAATGAGTGTTTCAATTTCAGTTATGGTCAGAAGTCAGAAAGGAAGCATTTTAGCTTTTCCCACCAAAAATCTTGGACTGTATTCCCTGGTGGAGGACAGCAGGCAACTTTCTGAAGATTTAATACATCTTAAATCAGTTAAATTAGAGTTATTATGTGAATCCTTCTCATCCCACAGCCTGCTCCATACTTTTACACAAGCGGACAGTATTATGTGTTCATAAACAGCCTCAGTAAAAGGTTATACCGATATTATCACCATCCTTCCTCCTAGGACTTCACCAGGAGCCAGAACTTATCTGTTTTTTCCTCATTCAAAATTCCTCCTTAAACCTTTAAGTTTCGTGTGAACAAAATCAAGTCCCAGGATTCTTCAGAAAGTAGTTTCATTGCCACATGCTTGTGTGTGTGTGTAATCAGATCTTCTAAAATTGGTTTGAGATACCGGACAAAATGTTCCTCAATAATAACTGGTCTTACACAGCAGAGGTTTCTTTTGAAGTACCAAGCATGGATACATGATCCTATTTAATGACAGCACATTAAATTACAGGCTGGTTATTTCTATGTGAATTCTTCTCATCTGTTTCATATTTCTCGCACACATTACTGTAAAACAAGCTGTACCCATTTCTGTCAGTGAAACCACTGTCCTAATCTACTATTTTTCTTAGAATCTGATAATAATGGTTAACTTTACCTCAAGAGAAAAACCTACAGGCAAACATGTCACACATAGCACAGTTTGACTAAGAACAGATACATGCCACTGGTCATAAAGGGTAAACACTTAAGACATTTAACCCAGCTGAGCAGTACTAAATGGAAGGCAGTGGTCATCTGGCTTTTGAATCACCTAATTGACATGTCAGAAAATAAGCATTTTATTGACAGAAGGTGATTGCAGAGAAAAGTAATTTTTCATTTAAATAGCCAGATACTTTCCTTCCTCCTTCCCTTTGTATTTGCAGTGTGGGGGAATATTTTAGTAAGAAAGCAAAACCACAGTGCCCGGACCATTTGTTACATTATTTTTGCCCACACAGCTACTTCATGAGAGTGATCTTCTTGATTGCAATCATCTGCAGAGGATTCTAGCAGGGAATAGTTTCCAAATTATATTTGCTCTCAACATTTCTAACTTGGACGCCTTCTGAACTATGTTAGGATTCAATTTAGGAACTATGTTAGGATGTCAGATTTCATGCAATGCAGTGGTAATTCTTGTGCAGAAAAATCACCCTGCCTTACCTCAGTGTAAACTAGGAGTAATTCCACTGGAGTTGTTCTTACAGGTTCTCTTTGGTACCAGTTGTCACTAGGTGATGGGGACAAGAGGGGTTCAAAGCAGGAACTCTGTGATTCTTATGAAATCCCAGTCCCAAAAGCAGCTTCAGGAATATTCCAGTCCAGGGCTGTGAGTTTTGGTTTGGGATGTATCACCACGGTTTCCTTCCTCAGATCTCCTCAGCCATAACAATACCCTCCTATCTGGGTAGAAGGTAAAAGACAAAGACACCCAAGAGTTGATATCAGCTCTGCCAGGGTCTCCTGCAAGGACCAGCTGCCAATGCTGGGGACATGTGCCAACACTTGCAGCATCACAGACTCTCCCCATACCAAAGACTCACTTGTCTTGATCTTTATTCAGATTATCCTGAGGACAGGCAAGGATGAGTGCAAAGGGGGAAAAGCTATCACCATGGGTTGCACTGCTTGTCCCAAGACCCAGATTCACACCACATCATCCTGGGCACTTAGTCCCATATCTGCTCAAAGGGGAAAGACAACCACCAGACTGTTAGGTGAGAGAATATGGTCCATGGGTCCACTGCTGAAAGGCAGGTGAGCCTGTTGCTGTCTGCCAGAGCACTGCCTCTCACATCACCAGGGTCTAGGGCAGCACTGTGTTTTGCCAGGTCACCAGGCTTGCCGGATATGGTCCCTGTTGCTTGCCCCACCACCACAGGCTTCCCTGCAGATGTCCATGCCACATGGAATACCTCCACCTGTAGTGGTGACAAGCATCCCTTGGAGGAGATGTGGATCCAACGTGAGCCAGACAATATTTTTATGTCCATGGAAGAGGGACGAAAGTGAGGACAGGGTGTGAGGGTGATCTCAGGGATGCACAGTTCACCTTTGCCTGGGTGGAAGGTAGTTGGGGATGCTGGGGCAGGGCAGCCCTCAGCATCTCAGGGAGCAGAGGCTGCCCAACTAAACCCCTCTGTGCAGCTCCAGCTGTTTATAAGCCCTTGTTTTTACGAGGTTAAAGACACAGAGATTTAAGTTAGTACTGCCTGAGAGCACTGTTCAGTGCAGTCAGCCTGAAGTGTCACTCTCTGAGGAGATAAAGCACTGCTCTCTAGTACTCAGTCAAATTTTGCAGATCTTGATCTGAATAGGGTCTTTCCTGAGTAGTACTGTTAAGACCCTGATGATAAGGAAAGGTAAACTGCATCTTATCCTTCATATCTAGTCATGATGGCCCAACACAACACCTCTGCTCTTGGAAGAAGCAACAAAGACCAGCTGAAATGCTTTGCCGCACCATACATCAAGCCCTTTCATTTGTGTGCTGCCCAGACTGGGTTTGTGGCATACATAACCTTTATTGCCCTTGAAGCTGCTAAGAGATCAAATCAGCTTTGGTTTATTTTGCTTCTACACACAAGGAAAAGGAATGAATTGAAGTCTATTCATGTTTATAAAGCCCTAACTCATCCTTTGACTCTATAGGAATATATCCCTATAGGTGAAATGTGAGATTTTTAAATGTCTGGTATTGCACCACTAGTTCCACATACTTTGTTTAAAAGATGAAGAGAAGCTGTTAGAGCTATCACCATTCTCCCTGCTCCTTGCAAGGCCTGTTTATTATGTGCTGACTCAGAAAGGCACTTAAATATTTGCTCAGTGGGAATCAAGTAAGACAGTAGTCATGTTGGCTTCAGCACAGCAACTTATTTTTAGGATTGGGGTATTGAGCTTGAGTTTTATTTTCAGAAGAAACATCCAATAATAGAAATGGCTGTCAGTTTTCTATTCCTTTCAAATTCATCTAGCAAAAGCAGAAATGTGATGAGTATCTGAGCCAATTTCTATTTTAAGAAGCACTTACGGAGGTTTTTCAGCTAGACAAAATACGGGGTTCAAGTCAGCAACAAAGGGCTATGAACAGAGAAATAAACAATCATTGCCAATGTAAAATGTTACCATATTAATTAAAGGAAAAGTCCTTTAAAACATCATTCTACTACTCATTACCAATATTCATTTTTATGATTACAACACAGTTCTGCTAGGTAATTTACTCAGCAAATATCTAGATGATCATCCTGCCCTGGAGAGCTTCGACTCTTACACACTCTCAAGGTTTCCTCTGGAAACAATATATTTTCTGAACAGGATGGGGAGTTAGACCATTCATCCTCTTTCCACCCAACCATAATTCTTCTCCAAAATATGTTATAGCTACTCATAAGGAGAAACTTAAGCAACAGGTATGTTGGACTGTCACCATAGCTATCTATGTCCTGGAACAGGATCTCTCCTCAGGGCACTTCCTATGCAAATAGACATCTGAATGAACCCGGGGGGCTATAATGAGAGCTCTCAGAACAAAGATAAGTTGATTATGTGTTCCAGATTTGAAAC
Source organism: Athene cunicularia (assembly GCF_003259725.1). Lineage (NCBI taxonomy): Eukaryota > Metazoa > Chordata > Aves > Strigiformes > Strigidae > Athene > Athene cunicularia. The sequence continues at coordinate 129,190,211 of NW_020799095.1, forward strand.
CCCCCAATGACATCACGCCCCCACTTCCCAAGATCATTTGGTGTAACATCTGTGTGTAATGTTAGTGCGGTCTTGATAGTCACTGGAGCAAAATCTCAAGTAACATCTGTGGCCTCATTAAGAACCAGGCCTGTTTGCCTTCCTTTAAAAACTACTTTTGGCTTGTGTCACCCATTGATTTGTGACTTGTGTCTGTACTTGCTCCATTCCCAGTGTTTTCAGCAAGTTGAAAAGTGTTCACCATCACTCAGCCCCATAGATTTCTGCTCTGTCTCTGATCTCTTCCGACCTAAGCAAAACTAGAAAGAAATGCTTACTGACCCAAATCAAAAAGTGTGTGATTTCTACAGTTGTTGTAGAATATCTCTGCCTGTGTTTCAGTTCCGTATGTAGCAGAGAAAAACAGCCTGGGCAGTGTTTTCCTGGAACTAATTATACCAAATTCTCAGAGGCATCTGGGGATCTAATTCCCAATGATTTCCTGGGATGTCTAAAGCTCTTTGTGAATGTAGGTCTCTCAATTTAAGGATGAACATCTATTCTCAGTACTGGGAGAGTTGTCCAACAGGAACCGTAGGTTTTGCTTGCTTACGAACCTAGCAAGCATCAAGGCATCTCATTACATTTTACTTCTTTCAAATAAATCACACCTTTCTCTAAAAGCCAGCTCCATTCAAAGAGGTCTTCTGTCCAAAGACCCAAGTGGCTCATCCCTACCTTGTGTCCTGTAAAATATTTCCACTGCATTTTCAGGAGACAAAGCTAGATGATTATGAGTCCATGTCATGGACAGTCCTCTTTCTTTCCACCTTTGCCTTCCCCACCGCAGTCAACACACATTTCTAGCTCTCTCTCCCTGATGTAATGTCCTACACACCAGCCAAACACAGAATATGAAATCACCAGAACAAAAGGCATCTTAAATATCTCTGCCTATGTAGGCTTCTGAAATGCCAGGATGAGTGACTTCTCAAAACATGAATTCAGTGCACTAGAGCTAGGAAGAGGTTTATATCTGATACTATATGGCATAGCAGGGTAGTATATTTTCACATCATATAGACACAGGTTTGGGCACAGATTTCTTATCTGAAGTATAATCATGTAGGGAGAGGAAAACATCTTTTATTAGAATAAATAATCTAAAACCAGGCATATTTTCACCTACCCTCATGTTCAGGCACTTCTGTTATCAGTTAACCACTGTTTCTGGCAGCTGACTCTCAGAGTATTTAAAACTATTATACATGTCACACACCACTGTACAGGGTCATGGTCAGCCCTGCCCCAAACTCCCTGGAAGGCAGATGGGGATGCTAGGTGACCCAAAAATGGGGTACAGGACTCAGGTGAGAGATGCAGCAGCAGCAGCAGAGATGAGTCTTCCCCATACCTCTGGTGTCAACCAAAGGGAAACCAAGGCAGTGCATGGGGAAGGGAGGGCATATCTGTACTGCACCAGTGAAGCAAAAACCCTCCATCTATTTCCTCCTTTCCACTCCTCTCCAAGGAAATCTGAGCCCATGTCACAGGCTTGGCATGAAACCTGGGCCTGATTTTCAGTCTGTTAATACATAACACAGCCCTCTTGATACCTCATTGAAATCAAACAAGATGGTCATTTAGACATGTTCGAAATTACCTATGGTGCAAGCAGGGAAAGCCTTTAAAAAACTATACACTTTGTGTTCTACATCCATATACATAGTTCACTGTCCGGTGTTCCCCAAAGATGATCATCCTTGAAAAGGAAGGAAGGTCTGTAAAATACTGTCTGTATACACACCATAACAAAAAAATTGGGTGTTCTCTTAAATAGATAGTCCACCTCCACTGTAGCTGATCATATGAAATCTGGGAAGCAAGTAGCAAGCATGGTAGAACTCTATTGGTAGATTTTGTCTTGCTGGGGAAAAAAAAACCTGCCAAAGATAAAACACATCATCAAAGGTAAATTCAAATTATTCAGTAATAAGCTATTTCAAATCCCATTGTGAAGAACAATTCCAGAAACATTGCATTATTGCTATTCCAACCTGGATATTTGCAGTGAGCACTGTCAGTATGTATACAGCAGACTTCTCCCTATTTCCTCATAGCTCAGTATTAGTTCAGAGAGTCTGAAAACCATTTTTAGAGGGGTTGGTAACCGTGGAAGGGGAAGAGTTGGTCCAGCATGAAGCTTGCACTGGGTTCCTCCACAAGTGACACAGCAGTAGACGTTTGTGTGGCAGGCACCTGGCAAATGACCCCAACTCCCTGCAGCCAGGGCCTCTGATAATGGGTCAGTTTGGGGTTTGGTTTTGTAAAAGAAGATTGACACATTTTGATTCTCAACATGCCTGCCCCAAACTGAACAAATCAGGCTTTATAATCAGCTTTGTTAGCTGGATGGGAGAAACACAGATTGGAGCAGAAGGCAGGGCTGGATGAGAAGCCAAATTAAGCAAAACAAGTAGGATCTTCACAATTTCTGGGAAAAATCCCATTAAACAATTTTTACCACCTTTTGTAGAGCTAGTGCAGAATTCTCACTCCATGTAATGAGTTACGAACTATACTAATTTGGTGAGTGTGCTGGCACAGAGCTGCAGAATCAGCTAGTTTTTCACTTTTGAAGTGATTAGTGACTAATTTCTAAAAATGTCTACTTGGAGCATGTAATAAGCACGTAGAAAGGAGTTCTTCTTTCCAGGCCCGTGGAAATGTTTACTCTCCCTCTTCTGCCTGAAATAAAAATTACGTGGCAAGTTCCTGGCTGGTGAAGTTCAGCGTGACTCCTTTGAATTTTTTGGCTTTTTTCCACCTTCTACCAGCTGAGAACCTGGGCATCCTCAGCTTTATAGTGAAGCCACCAGCACAAGGAGGAGAAAGAGAATGGTTCCCAGCTATCAACTGCAAACATTTCTGTGTTGTTCTTGTTAAAAAGCAAGCTGCCTTAAAAAGATGAAAACCAGGCTGTTACTTGCAGCCTCAGCCTGCAAATAGGAGTGTGTGTCCACAAAAGTCTACACAGGAAAATACGATTCTGAAATCTGGGCCTGATAAAGCAATTAATAAAGAAATACCTCAGTCTATGGCTGGTCAAATTACAGTTCCAGCAAAAGAGATATCAGAATTATAAATTTCCTTTCAAACTTCCAGTAACTACATATTCATACATACACACAGATCTATTTGTGTAGAGTTTAGATAAACAAATACCTATCATTTATGGTAATTAAACCCCAAACAATTTAGACATAAACATCTCCAGGGAATAACAGAGTTCCTATTGAAATAATATATTTCCTCACTTGTAGGATAGATAGAAACTAAAATTCTATGGCTATGAATATACAGAGATATAGACACATGCATGAGTGTGTTTATCACACATCATCTTCTTAACACATATTGTTTCATATATTGTATAAAATTATACACTAATTATACATGAAAAGAACATAATGCTGCAAAAAATTATACATGAAAAGAACATAATGCTGCAAAACCAATGAGTTGAAGGTTAAGAAATGCTAGAATTAAGGACACCACTGTGCAAATAAAATTTCCCAGCACAAGAATTTCAGTATTTCAGAAATTCATGCCAGTTTAGAACAAAAAAAAAAAAAAAAAAATTCCTATCACTGGTCTTCCCTGTAGTGTGGGAATTCTGGCTTTTCATCAGCTTTTGCCAAAGGTTTCACTTGCCAGCAGGAGGGCATGTGTGCTGGTTTTCACTGGGATAGAGTTAATTTTCTTCATAGTAGCTAGTACGGGCCTATGTTTTGGATTTGTGCTGAAAACAGTGTTGATAATACAGGGATGTTTTCATTATCGCTGAGCAGCACTTACACAGAACCAAGGCCTTTTTGCTTCTCTCATCACTCCATCAGTGAGGAAGCTAAAGGTGCACAAGAATTTGGGAGGGGACACAGCTGGGACAGCTGACCCCAACTGACCAAGGGGACATCCCACACCATATGACATCATGCTCATCAATAAAAGCTGGGGGAAGGACATTTGTCTTCCTGTGATAGTTTAGGCCCTGCCTGGACAGGAGACCATGTTGCCGTTGTCCCTCCCCCACCCTCAGATCGAGTAGGGCACAAACGCCAGGTTAAAATAAGGAGAAATTTAATACAACAGTGTAATAAACAATCTGAACAACAACAATAGCAATAATAACAACAATAAACAGTAAAAACAGCAAACAAGGCAAAAGATATACAGAGAAATACCGCAGCAAACACAGCCAGCCCGCCATGCGTGCTTCCCGTCACCAAAGCCACAAAGGAAAGCTTCACGCCCTGCTGCGCCGGACCTGATGTCAGCATGGTATGAATAACCCGGCAGAAGATCCCTTCCTCTGTCTTAGCTGAACCAGGACACTTCCCAACTAACAGTTATGCATGATCAAGCCCTGCTTTCCTGAAGATGACTGAGCACCTGTCTGCTGATGGGAAGTAGTAAATGAATTCCTTGCTTTGCTTTGTTTGTGTGTGTGTCTTTTGCTTTACTTATTAAACTGTCTTTATCTCAACTCATGAGTTTTCTCACTTTCATTCTTCCAATTTTCTTCCCCATCCCACCAGTGGAACAAGTGACTGTGTGGTTCTTAATCTCCAGCTAGAGTTAAACCATGACAGCATGCAAAGGCAAAAGCCAAAGATCTAAAGAAAATAGGTGCTCTAATGTGTAGGAGACACTTCACCATCATCATCTTTTCTGTCTCCTCAGTCTGAGTCTGCTTCAGCCCCTGTTTCCCAACCACCCACCAGAACAAACGCTGTGCAGCTGCTCTTTCCCACTCTCCAACACCTTTATATTCCTCGCTGCCTGTTTTGCACTCCCTCCTGCACCCACTGAGGCAGTAACCAGGAGGCACTGGGAGCATGAGAGAGATGATCTCTGCTCTCCATGCCATGCCTGAGGTAACAGCAAGCACCACGACCTGAAGAAGCAATTTCAGGAAAAGCCCTACTCCTTCCCTCCCTGCTCCAGCTGAGTTGTGCCCAGGGCAGGCAGAATATTTGGGATAAGAGCTGCCAAACTTTAAGCAAATCCTACTGAGATGTGGCAAACCGAACATTTTCAGGAACTCACAGCTTCATCAAATTTGACTACCTTTTCATTGGAGCAGGAAAAGGCATATTCTGAGCCCTTAAGTAATTTTCAGACACAGGGGCCAAACACAACAGTGTTAGAATTCATCCAGGAGAGAGCTATAAAGCTTCTCTTGGTTTTAACACAAGCGAAGGCTGCTCTTTTTCTTTCTTACTCTCTTATTGATAGAAAAGTCCAGATCACTTAATCTGAATATTTTCCTAGCTAATTCAGCACGGCATGTGAATTTCAGACCAAACATTTAGGTTCAGTTAAGTTGTGTGTGGAAGGTGAACTTATGTGGGAAACCTTTCAGTGGAAATCACACTTACCAACTCTTCCTAGAAAAAATAAACTTGTGATCAACTGTATGATATTTAGAAATAATGATAATAATAACAATAACTGATAGTAGCTGATAATGCCTTGTGACTGTGGGAAGGGTCCTAGTCTCTGCATGAAGCAGGCATCTGGCCATGTTGTGCAAGTGCTCTTGAGTGACTCCTTGTGCTTGCACCCATCAGTCTTCAGCCAAGGCCTGGGGCACGAGTTTCTCCTTCCCACCTGGGGGCTCAGCAGTCCTCCTCATCCAGAAGCACAGCCCCGTGCACAATGTGCCCTACATGGTCACTACCTCTTCACGCCACTCACCTAGCCCACCTCCCCTTTATTGACAGGGGGAGTTGCTATCAATTAGAAGGCAAAATGAGCTGAGAATGAAAAAGATCCTCTCTGTCACAGCGTCTCAGTGCAGCAATGGCAAATGTGGAGAGACAAGTCTTCTCTTACCAAAGCTGCAAATATTATGAGGATGATGTGGATGTAAAGCAATAAAACCTTGCCCTTTGGGCATGACCAGGCTATGTGCATTTAAGTATAGTGCACCTTAGCAAAAAAATAAAGCAGAAGAAAGTAGTATTTTAATTTTTCAGTCCAGGGGAACTTTCCACATTGGTCTCTGACTTTGTTCCTCAGGTATTCTAGCAATCACAAGGAGGTACCGATGGGAAGGGGATATTTATTTGGGTGACAACAACCGTGGGGGCCATCACCAAGGTCTTTAGGAAAGAGCTTGGTTTGGATATTCAGTGGATGGACTTTGCTGTAGTGATACATGCTGAAGTCAGTGGAACAGTGTCTGATTTACTGCAGCAAGGAGATGAGATCTTGCTTTAGGGGTTATAGTCTAGTAACAGTGATGGGGTCAGCTTCCATCTTACACTGTAAAAAAGAGGATCAAGAGAAGAGGAGATATTACACTCCCTCAGTATGACAAGCAAACTCAGACTCCAGCAGCAGCAGGGTGAGAGGCGTGATGGGGAAACAGCAGGGACAGGTCATCATGGAGGAGCCACCTTGGTGAAGACTCCAGCCTGAACAGTGCAATTGAAAAAGGCAAAAAGGGCTAGATCAGAAACAACAGCTGAAAAATGTAGGGTTTAACTACTGGTTTCTGCAGGAAGGGGGAAGAGGATGGCTGTGGTTACAGTTTGATAGTCTCGTAACAGCCTGACACTTTCTCAAATAACACGGAGTGTGCTCCGTCAAGCAGGAGCCACTGAGCACCTGCTTACCCGAGCCCCGCAACAAGAGGCTTGGCCGAACATAAACATGCAGGTGAAGAGGTTGAGATGATGAAAGACAATAGACCATTACCAGGGACTTAATGGTGTTGTAAAGGAGATAAATGTCTTTGAAGTAGCACCCTTAAAACATGTGACCTTTGGGCTGACCTTTTCTGTCAGATTATGGTATGCAGATTGTTTTATACCAGCCAGTGCAAAAAAAGCAAGCAGAGCCAGCATCTCAGACCCTGCGCTAGGAAAGTACTTGGACATCATATCCATCTAGACAGTCTGTTGTTTACTTTAGCTTACCAAATGTTAAACTCTGCCACAATTACTGTCTTTCAAGACACATCTCTCACACTCCAAATAAAGCCAGTTTATTATTTCCACTTGAATTCCATTAATAAGACCAAATACTGAAGACCGAGGCCAAACCCAAATCATCCCTCCAGTGAGCATAGGTTTTCTCTGTGCTAGAAAAATCACTGTTACAATTTTATGTTGCTCAAGCAGGACTGTCTGGAGAAGATATGAACTAACAAGTATTTTATTCACCAGCAAGGGACATGACTGAGGTGGAGCTGAAGGGATCACCACTGCAAAGAGCAGAGATGCTGGAAGCACAGTGTGTGAGGCTGTGATTGAGGTATGAGATGATAAGCAGAGCTTATCCATTTCTTTTTTCCAGCTGGGAGTATGCCAGCATGAATTAGCACCTTTTTCTATGTACCATCACAGCACTGATTTACACTATTTAGATGGCAAACTCTTCTAGTTACTGGCAGGCTTTCTGTTCTGTGTTTGAATGGTGCTTGGTATAATGGGGCTCCAAGCTATGACTGGAGCCAAACACATAATAAATAAGGGTAAGAAGAAAGCTGCAAACATTATTTGAAAGATTGCATGTGCACAGTCTTTGCTTCTTTATACCACTTTGAGAAAAAACAGAAAACTGGAGTTTTTCTGAATGGAGACACAGGGAGCTATCTCAGGTCTGCAGGGGTAAAGACGGGCACTGCTGAGTGAGGAAAGGACAATAAATACTGGCAATCAACTGAGTAAAACAACTGAGTCAGCCTTAAAGAAAAAGATCTGAAGGTCCAAGCCAGCCTAGAGCTGTCTGCCTGGGCAGATGGGGCACTGCACGTGCAAGCAATTGCTGGGGCTTGGAGAAACAGGGCTGCTCCGTGCTGCCCCACACACAGCTTGTGGGGCAATGCTGGCAACAGTGCTGGGGCAGGGGGTGGAAAAGGGGCACATGGTGGGCTGGGCCCATGGCCGTGCATCTATGGCAGCCGCAGAGCAGGCACCAACATTATTTCTTGTATCAGAAGTTTTGTGGAGGAGAATGAGGCTCGCAGCCCTGGACAGCAAAGTCTGATTTGCTGCTATGCCTCTTGCCCTGGTTGTTGTCACATGTACCACACACAGCTCCCGACTCTGACCCCACTCCTGGAATTATGTGATGAGGCATGAACTCCTGTACCTATTTGCAGCCACATGAATGCAAAACTCGAGAACGCGCCCTGTGAGTAAGTGCTGCCTGAGCCAGGGAGCTTCCTGAAATAATACTCTGCATTGCTGTCCCACCTTCATCACTGGGGCTGAGGACGTGTTGCAGCCCGCTCAGTCCAGCTGGCCTGAGGTCATGCAGGGCCCTGGGGCAGGGCAGCCCCACAGGGGAAACTGGAGGTGTCTCTGTGTCTTTGCAGACTTTTATTCAGCCCTGATTTTGTGGCAACCCAGGGGTCTGCAGAAGAGCCTCAGCACCAGGGCAGTTCTGGTTACACCCATTTGAAAACTCCTTGTGTTTCCAGTTGTGTGAAGCAAAGGGAAGGTGATGGGTAGGACACCCACCTAGGTCCAACCTCAAAACCTTTTGAAGGGAGTAGAAAAGCAACTGTTTAACTACAAATGAACTTTGGTGTTAAATTGGACCCTGATCTAAGTAAAGAAATCTATCAGCTTTTTAAGAAACAAATGAGGTTTCTACATGGATTTGTATGTCCCAAGAACTTGATCCATAATTATTATGTCATTGGCATGGTGTTTTTCTAAGCTAGATTTTGTTTTCTTGGGCCTTGCCATTTAAATATCTCCAAGCTGCAAATGGTCAGAGGTTAGGGGAGTGCTTGGAAGTTGGCCCCATGTCCGCTTCCTCATATTTACACTGTTCCTTAAACTGTTGCTTTGGGATATTGAGTTAAACGGATCTTTACCTTAGTGAACTTGGCTGCTATTCGGTACTTTTAAAACATCCTAAACCTTAATGTCATGGATTTCAAATGGTTTTGGGTGGGATTTTGATTTGATATGTGCTTTAACTGGCTTCAAACTTCAGCATGCAGCAAAGCCAGTGATACAGACCCATAATGCGAATGCCACCATCAGACAGAGCTTGTTGCTACTTTTAACTTTCCCTATTGCCAGGAAGCTAGCTTTGTTTATGCCATAGCTGGAATAGAGGCAGGGTAAGGATGCGGGTGAGGGGGCCAGACAGGCATCCTTCAAGAAGGGCACCTAGGCTGGGGGATTTGATCCTCCTGAACTCAAACAGAGCTCAACACTGGCATGTTTTTGACTCTGTGCCACAAGCATTTGCTCTCCACAGCGCTTTCTTAATTTGGCTAGATGGTATTTCTCCCCTCCTTGTGAGAGACGGCTGAGACTCCAAGCAGTTTGATTTATGCCAGTTGTTCAATTTGTGACAACTGCTGTCAACAGTTGTTCATTTTAATTACTGTTCTTGGGCCCAGATGTCTCAAAGATGAGCTCAGTGCCACATAAATACAATAAATACAGATAATATTAGCAACTCAGCTTCCTTTCTAGGGGAGGAGTGTGGAGCAACAAACTGGCCTTTCTTCCCAACATGTCTCCCCTGCCCGACTTCGCCACAGCACTGGAAGGAACAGTGGAAAGGGGATGTAGATTGCCTTTCCTTCCTCTTTGGTGGTGCACTGCTCTTCACCCTTGTGCTGCTCATGTTCACAGCACAGGTAAGTGTCATTTTGCCCAGGCCACCCCAGAGCAAGCCCTCTGGCCTCCATGGCAGAGGTGCACCTGGTCCTCCAGGCTTTTGGTACAAATGGTAGACAAGGCAGAGATGGCAGAGCTCTCTGCCCATCTCTGTTCTCCCCAGTATTGCTAGAGATCACTGTAACAAAAGGGAAACTACAGTCTTATAAGTTCTTAGCAGAACCACCTTCTCAAGACCTTCATTCCCTAACTGAATATATAACTCATTATATGGAGAGGATATTTCACAACAGCTTCAGTGGCCCTCCACGACAGCAGCTGGATCAATATCACATGGGCTCAGAGAAGTGGACTTAAGGTGATTATTAGTGCCAGGTCATGCCTTCCCCTGGCACCTGTGCTGGCCACCCCATCACTCCTATGGGCAGTTCAGCACTTTTTCAGAAAGGTCGTGGCGATAGGGACTTTGGCAAAACTCGGGAGGGATGAATACAATCCTACATCCCACCCCAGCTGTGAAAAGGCTTGTCCCGCTCTACTTCCTCCAGGCTAGTGGATGTTATTCACTAAAATTTACATAAAAATGTATTGAAAGTCACAACTGGGATTCCAGTGCCTGGACAAAATTAATAAGTAATGTGGGTAATTTAATGTCTTTATTCTAAATATCAGCTCAAAGTAGGAATGTTATCAAGAGCATTAAGCCATGTAGACATCATTAAAACCTCAGAAAATTATGACCAAGGTTGTTTACCTTGTGAAATTAGTTGTGTGTTAATGGAGGGTCCTGTTTGTTCCTTGGCACTTTATTAATTTTCTGCCATTGGCTCACGCTAATGAATTTTCCAGTGCAATTGCTGGAAGCACTTCAGACAGGTCCTGCCTCCAGTCCTTCCCTCCTGTCTCCCTTTGCACAAGGAGGCACACGCTGTCCTCAGCCTGGCAGGAGGGGCTTTTCCTATGCTTGGCTGTCAGCAGGGTCAGTGTCAGACCCGGGCAGACACAGCCAGTCTCCTGGCCAGGCTTTTGTGCACGTAAAAGCTGCCACGTGTAGCACAGGACAAATAAAAGCATGAAGAAATCCATGAACATCTGAAGAAATCAGATTGCATTGGGAGCCTGAGCCTGTATTGACTCCAGGCGCTTTTTGGCAGGGTTGGTGATGCTTCCCATTGTAGGTGGCTGGGGCTGGTGCTGGGTTCAGAGAGGGCACGCTGGTCCCCATGGGTGATAACCACCCCGTACCCCTTCCCCAAGCCCTCCAGCTTCACGCACCATTGGCGTGCACGTTCAGCAGATAAAACTTGGAATGTGACACCCCGGGGTCCGGGGCCAGCTGGAGGTGGGAGGACAGAGCCGGGAGCGCGTTACGATGCTTGTAATCACGCTGGACACATACGGTTATATTTAAGTGCTGGATGTCTGCTGGCTGAGGAGGCTGAGGCAAGACTGGACTTGATTAGACGTAATGACAAAAATGGACCAACTGTTGCTGAGAAAGCCTCTGCAGCAAAGTATTAGCTCTTTGTTATTGAGATATTACTGTCTGAGGCTTCACTGCTTTCAACTCCCCATCGTTATCTTTACAGACTTCCACTGCACTTTAAATAGGTTCCCAAGTTCAGCTTTTTGCCCTCGGCCATAAATTTAACATACTAAATATTTTCATCTGCTGTAGAACGCACCACGCTGTGGAACTTGTTACTTTATGGAAAATAAATACAGCTTGATAACAAGACACATTTTTGAAAATATTTTTTAAAAAAGTATAACCCTCTTCACCTTAAAAATGTCAAAAATCAGCATTTTTGTTTTCCAGTGTCTGACTTAATGTATATTTCTTACATCTTTGATTATACAGTAAGTGCTGACTGTACCCCTCTATATCTAAACTTAATGGATAGAAAACTAATGTGTCTAAATCAATATTTAAATATAGTTTTAATTTACTTATTTGCCATTAAAATATACAATAAATGTAATTATTTTTCAGGCTTCATTTAATATAATATTTTTGTATATGATTACATTTATCTGCTTGTGTTCATACCCAAATAACACTTTAATGTCTTTTCTGTTGTCATTAAATACACTTTTATATTATTTCTAATACACTGGAGTTATTTCTATTTGCTGAAAAGTACAGGAAAAAAACTGATTTCCAGGCAAAATTTTATGCAAAACTAAATAATCCTATGTTATACAAATTGCTATAATGTATCATTTAGTTCTTTGATCAAATTAATGGAGCTTTTACTTAATTTGGAGTGACCCTGAGAGTCTTGTCTTTACTGGCGACTGTCGTGGCTTTTAATCATTATGCATTAGCTGAAAACCTGCTGAGGACTCTGTACCTCCACAGCTGAGCTTCTTCAGATTTATAGAGGCAGAGGTAGAACAGGCAAGAAGGAACATGCCTGTACCTAATGGTTAGGGGACTTCACTGAGGGATTTTTACATGAAACAGTAGCTGGATAAAAACCAGTGATAGAAACATAGAATCACGGAGTAATTTAGCTTTGAAGATACCTCTGGAGGTCATCTAGTCCAACCCCCACTCAAAGCAGGGCAAACTTCAAAGTGAAATCCAACCTCAAGTGAGATCAGGTAGCGCAGGGTCATAACCAGCCGAGGTATGAGTATCTCCACAGATGGAGATGCTCTTGGGTGTAGACACCAGGGCAGCCCCTGCCCAGCTGAATACCCTACAAAAGTCATGCTTTTTGCTCAGTTTCCTGCCAGCCCTGTGATTTCTGGCTGTGCAGTGCTGCAGTTTCTACAGGGACCTACAGGCCAGAGAGAGATGAGGGTACTTGCCTGAAATGTGGGAATGTGGTTTAAAATCCCCTCAGGCAGAGGAAGCCTCAACCCTTCCTTGAATGGTGGTCCATCTGCTGTGGCCAGAAATGCCGCCGACCACAGGCTTTCTTGTATTATTGATTCAAGTCCTGTGTCTGTCGCTAAAAGCATACGGATGCCGCTTCATCCCCTTCCAGCAGCTGTACCCCCTCAGGGGAGTGCCCCAGCCCTGTCTCTGTCCCTGCATGGGGGCCCTTGCAACCCAATGCTGCTTCTCCCCATGGGCTTTTCATATTGCTTTGCCAGTGGGTCTCTGCAGCGGGCTTGGTCTGGTGCAGGCAAGGCAAAAGGCACCCACTCAGAGGGGGCTGCTCCCCTCTATTTCTAAGTCAAAAACGTGGCCCCTTTAATTGCTGAGGAAGAGGGGTCAGCCAGCAGCAGGGAAGCTTTGGGACAAAAGGGCTTTAGTTGCTGGGTTTGGGGATGTGTTCCCCTGCTTGCTGTGCCTGCTGAAGAGCATGATACCCTCTGAGCAGTGGAGACAGCTGCGTCCTGTTGTGGCCCATGGGGCAGCTCTGGAGTGGACACCAGTGGTGTGAGCCTGGGGGGACGAGACATCTCCTTACAAACCCGTCATCACCATCTGCTCAGAGCAAGTGCCACTCTGGAGGTAAAGATCAGCCAGCAGTTTCCACCTCTGCTCCAGCAGCACAGCCGGAGCAGCACAGCCAGCTCCTCAGCCCAGTGGGCTTCCATGGCAGCAGGGCTTTAATTAGAGGAGATGAAGCTAGAGTGAGTTTGGTCCTCTCAGCCATATTCCCAATAGGCAACACTTATTGGGCCACCAAGGTATTCCCATTAGCTTCGAGGGGCCTCCTCACATTTGCATGGCACTAATCCTGCTGTGATCTCTGCTCCCATCATTGCTATACAGAGTTCGGTTTGCAGCAACTGGTGGTCCCAAATTGCCCCCATCACCCTTGCTGCTAAGTCTAGAACAGCCTTAGGGCCACTGAACAGCCTCATAAGGTGGCCAGGGAGCTTCCATCCCTCTTGTCATGGCTGTGAGCAGAAGGTGCTGAACATTGCACTAGGTGCACACGAAATATCATTACCCTTAAATGCTATTACACTGTAAAACATTAACCACAAGCTCTTGAAAAAAACTAGCTCATTATATCACCTTTACTTTTACATGTTGCTTTGCTTAATTTACTACTTGGTTTAGGGAGCAAGTCTTTAAAAAAGAATAATTTACAGAAACAACTTCCAAATGGCCCATGAAAAGATGTATCTGTTGCAATGGCACTCTTAAAATGCCCATTAATACCCTTCACTTGTCACTCAGGATCTCAGGGTTACACTTTTGGTATGAATACTGATAGAGACTAGTGGGATTACTGCTTATGCATTTTAAAAAAGAATTAGAGGACAGTCAATATACAAAACAGGTTCACTAAGAGACTTGCAGAATGGGCAGAAAGTAAAATACTTATAATAATGCACAAGCTTGAACACCACATAATCCTATGCCTTACCCAGATCGCTGATGTTGGCAGTGTGTCTGCTAGACTGACCTTCCCTCTACAGACTTCAACAGCCAGTGCTGGAGCACCGACACAAACCTTTTTCTCCCCTACGTTTTTCCCACATTCTCCACAAGGAGTGATGGGACCACAACTGTCCACACAATGACTCATTTATGTCCAGCTAATATGGATCTTCCCATCTTCTGTAGCTCAAGTCTACACCCCCTGCTTCCATAAGATGCAAAAGTCAGGTCTTGGCTTGGCCAACCGGACACCTTCCCCTGCAGCTCTGGTTTTGTCCCATGACATTTAATTAGTGCTCAAGCACAGAGCTCTGCACATCTGAGGCCAGGCCCATGTCCTCCCCCTGTGCAGTCACCCACTTCGGTTTTCAGCACTATTGTGATGGTGGAGAAGAAGACTCCAGGTAGGGAGGGACACAGTAGATAGTTCCCACATCTGACCCCAAGGTCAGCAAGCACAACTGAACATGCAGTGTGCTCCCTCCAAGGAGAGGGTCCTACAGGGGTAACGCTATGTGGGTGTTTTACAGGTACTAGGTACTGCTATAGAGGTATGCACCATATTATATATTATAATACACAACTATAATTCGATATGTTATTTATATGTAAATATGCATTTATATGAATATATGTCTGCATGCATATAAAGTGTAATCATTAAATAGCTAATATTGCGTAGGTATGTAATATTATACATTATTGTGGAGGTGACAAGGACTGAGTCAGTACTCTCTGAACCCGACCCATATTCTTCTCATCATGCCTCAGCCCAGCAGAGCTGTTTATGCCACGATTCTGCTGCTTGGAGCTGATCTACAGGGTTCACTCAGAAAGGAAAGCAGAGACTTTGCAGGAAGAAACATTCTCCTGTGGCATGAAGCAGTGCCCTTCAGTTCTGAGAGATCATAGGCTAAAGGCCAGGCATTTTATGCCTGGCTGCAGAGTAATTTTACTGTGGGATACTTAAGGAGGTGCTTCGGTTGATCAGAGATGGGCAGATGTGTTCCTTGCCTCCTTGGGCATCATGGAAGCCCCTGCTTTTATTTTTATACACTCTCATGTGGAGATGTTGGAATTCCCCATAAGGAAGAAATCAGTGAAACAGAATGAGAGTTTTTCTGTATCTAACTTGTTTTATTTATGCTTTAACTTCAAACAGTGGTGGCTGAAATGACATTGAGATGGTCCCCATCTTGGGAGTGGGTGCCAGCGAGGCAGTGCTCAGTCCCAGGAGGGCTCAGCCCCAAGGTCTGCATTGGGCCACATAAGGATGGAGAGAGCAAACCACCCCAGTGCCCCCATCCCACATAGAAACTCCATAACATCCCTTCAAAGTGTGTGCAATGGCCACACACACACAAATTGTGTGCACAATAGCACCATCTGGTGACTTTGGCCATCAGATTGTATTTCCATGGCACCATATTACCCAGTGGACAGCTTCCTCTCCTGGGCTGCTGTTCTCCATACTCTTTTCATCCATAGTATCAATGGCTTCAGTTCTTCTGTAGAATAAAAAAAAAAAAAAAAAAAAAAAAAAAAATTTCAAAACCACTCCTGACAAACTCCCACATTGTTGCTGGTGTGACCCAGTACTTTAGCATTCCCATGTTTCAGCAAATTTGGGTTTACATTCATTTTTTTTCAGGTATTTGTTAGGTATTTGACACATAAGGCACTTATGAGGAGAGGTCTCAAAACCCATCTATGAAATTAAGCATTTTTCTGGCTTTCTTGGAGGTTTGTTTTCCATTCCTTGGAGGCAATGTTGTCTCTACACAAACACACATTTCTTCAGGTCAGTGATCACACCCTGATCATGCTCCACTGCTTCTTCCACTGCCACTAACACAACATTTCCAAAGAAAATCTCCCACTCAGGGGTAGGCTTTGTGGGAAGCCAACCACATTGCCACCTTTCTTGGCTGACACATATTAGAGGCTTGCAACAAGCACTAAGAAGACAAAAACACACCCCAGCATTACCATGAAGCACATGTGGCCAAAGCATGTCTTGTTTCCTCTGCCTCACCTTTCTTTTCCTTGTTGCATGAGAAAACAAGCAGTGATAAGAAAGCACTTTTTCACACTTCAGAGGGGATTCCCAGGCTCTTGGCTGGTTTGAGACAGTACTGAGGTAAAGAATAAACACGTGAGCCCAGAAAACCTCTCTTGCTCCACGCATTTCACTGGTGGAGAAGAGGTTATATCTATGGATTCCTCTTTTCCACCAGCTCAGAGAGAGATGCTTGCTCACAGCTCTCCCCACAACACCTGCCTCTCCTTGCCTCCCTGCCTGTGCCTGCACATCACACCACAGCCATGCCGGTGACAAAGGTGCCCCATGTGCTCCTTCTACCATGCCCTGCAAACACCCCCTGAATTTTTGTCCTGAGATAGCCAGCATGTGACCACAGAGATACTAGAGTTCCTAGAAAGATGCACTTTCCCCCAAGCAGTTCAAAGGCAGGTCAGCTCCAGACTTTATGCAACCTTGTGAAATTTGGCCAGCTCTCTCTGTGCAGTTGGTTTGTGATGCAGCAGCAGATTCATGAGCACTCTCACTGCAGTGTATTTGCTCTGTACTGTCCTTGTAAACTCATCTTACAGGGATGTCTAATATTACAAAGTCATCGTTATGATTAAATATATTACTGAGTACTTGCTAGGCTATTCTGAAACACCATCTGAATTTGCACTGTTTCTTGTGTGGATGAACAAAGCACGTTTTGAGATCTGTCTTCTCTGCTGTTTTTAACATTTATTTACTTAGTCTGATTCCTAGAGGAGAAGGATTTCCAAGGAATCAGACAGCAAATAGTGCCAAGCTGCAGGGTTTCCCATCTGATTATATATGCTGGATGCAGCCAAAGAGCAGGGATGTTCTCTGTGACCAGTTTGTCGTCTCTGTAGTTTGGGGATGCATTGACCCCCTAAACACCTAACTTGCTGCATGCACAGTACAGATCACTGCCACTGATTCAGGGCTACTCTGGCCTCTTGCTGGGAGAAATCCTCAGACAAAAATCTGTCTTCTTCCCACAGCTGTGATTTTGTCCCATTCTGAACCATCCCTGAACAGGCAGGCTACATCTGTTACATCAAACTAAACACAGCTGAGGCAGAGCTCCAGCACTGGCACATGGTGGTCTATATCGGTCATTGTCAGCACAGGGACGGCTTGGCCCCTCACCCGCACCAGGCCTGGCAGCTTTCTCCTCCTCTGACTGTGCTGTGAATAAGGGTGGAATTCGCAAAATTTAATGTGAATTTTTTTTTTTTTTTAATTATGGTGATTTTCATCTTGTGAACTTGGATTTTGAAGCAGTAAGATCTTCACTGGACTTAGGTGTGAGTGCTCAAATGCCTTCTAGTTGTGTATTTTATTAAATAATTATTCATTATAAATGCCTCTGTAATCTAAGATGCAAGAAGAAGTGTGCATCCTTTCTGGCTACACTAGAAGCAAGCCTCTGCTGCAGAAAATATTCACTGGGTGTCTGGTTTTCTCAATTTATTTTTTATGTTTCATGAAACAAGCTTCACATTCATTGTTCATTAGTAGGTAAGGCAATCATTTTATAGTCTGTAGTGTTCAAATGCATTTATTTTCTTTTATAATATTTTAAAATGAGATTTATTGTATTTTGCCCGTAAAACAAATGTGGCTTTGCAACATTTAAATGACCCATACAGAATCATACATAGCACCAGTAATGTCAAACACCCTGGGCAAATTGCACTCCAGCAATGATTAATAAAGGTAATTATCTGACACCTCCATTTTGTGTAACATATTGAAAGACCCAACAAAATCAACAGAAAGACTCATTTTTACTTCAGCCATGCTGTGGTTCTCTATATGAGTCCTACTGTTGTGAGATCAAGTGCTCGCAGTGTTTTAATATCCGTATCCCAAATTATTTTTTTGAGATTGGTGGTACTGTTATCTCCATGATAATACTTGGACGCATGACTAAGGGTTAAGGGCTAAGAGATAAAACCCATTAAAACCCTGGTTTGATGTCAAAATACCTAGCACAGTCCACCTAACTTTTAGGTTGTGTCCACCCAAGGCAGAAAGCAGAGCCAGCAGTGGGTGCCCAGCCCAGACTTCTGCAGCACATTGGGGAGGAAGGACATTTCAGAGAAAGACCCCAAACCATCAGCACTTTCCACTGCAGTTGGCCAGTGGGAAAAAATGGAGATAGAGCCACTTTTTTAATCCCATTCTTCTCCCCACATAGGCATCATATGCCCAGGTGCACCTTACCAGCACCCTCTTCTGAAGCCAGGACTGCTGAGAGGGTTAAGAAGGAAAACATGTCTGTGAAATATTATCTTAACCATGATTTAGCCCCCCTGCATTTCCTAAGTGTGTGCTTTGTTTCAAAGCCTGAGGAAAAGCCAGCTTTTCACTCAGATAAAAGCCTGAGAAGATGCTCTTGGTGACGGTGGTCAACAGACAGATCAATAACATCTCCTGCTGGCTCGGCGCTGCTCTCTGCCTGCAAGGATTCAAAGCCCAGCAGTTGCCAGAGAGGAAAGAGAAGCAACATCAGCCCCTCCTGCTGAAACTGCTCCACTTGGCAAGGAGTCATTAAAGATCATTTGGACGACAGGGAGAGAGCGAGAAAGAGGCTCTCAACCTCTCAACAAAATCACTTGCCCAGAGGGGAACACCAGGGTTCTCATTCTCACTCCAACATCTATTTGTATAGTTCCCGAAATGACTGTTTAACATACAACAATTAACTGGTCATCAGAGCACCACTGCAATCCTCCTTCTCTGGCCAAACTCCTGCAGAACACCACGTCAGGCTCAGTCAGAGCTGGCTCAATCCCCCCGAGGCCATGGAACAACACGAGGTTTAGGAGAGGTGCTGAGCTGCTGCAGGCTGCCAAAATGGAAGTGCTCCTCAACAGGCAGGTGCCTAAGGGCTAGGCAGCCGCTGAACGGAAGGGTCACAGTCTTGGACTTAGGCCAAGAGGTCCTTACGCAGCGTTAATAATGCTCTGAGCTCCGTGGCACCAGGATTTCAAGCCCAAGGCAGTGATTTAGGGAGGCAACACAGGTGAGCACTGTACTGGCATGCAGCTGTACCAGCGCATGAGCAGCTTTGTGAACCCACACCAGCACTGTTGTCTTCTCCCAAGCCTCTGCCTGAGCCTGGTTTCTCAAGTCAAGCCCAGTCCTTCAACCCCAGGTCCCTCCCCATTTCCATGCCCTGTTTGAAGAAGGCTACACAACAGTAACACCTCTGGAAGAAGCCCTAAGCAAGGCCCTCTGGCCTCATGTCTTACCTCTCCCCATGTCTGGGGGACCTCTGTGAGCAGACTGCCCATCCCACTCTTACTGCCTTAGTCCACTGTGGCAGCCAGGGAGGAATTTCCCAGCCCATGATGAAGGTCAAGTACAAGGGCCTCACTAGAAGAAGAGGTCAGTCACCATACAGATGCCCCCGGTAGCAATAGATGGACTCCCCACCATAGGGGCAAATTTCACTGTGTGCTGTCATTACAATAGTGTTGGTGGTATGGAAATCAAGGGTGCCTGCTAGGGCTGCGCAGTCACTGGCACCGGAGTTGGTAACACATTGGTCTAAGGAGGCTAATTCATAACATGATTCAAACAAGAGCTAATCACTTTATTAAATCTTCTCTGTCAATATAATGATTCTTTAGAGTGTTTGCTCCTCTTCAGAAAAGTGGGTCTAAGAAATAAATTGAATTTAAATGTATATTGTCTGCCATATTTTGGTCTGTCAGTTTTGATAGGACATTTCAGAAGTCAGGGAGGATGACAGAGAGGTGACATCAGTGGGTTCCAGCGCCCTGCCCAGGCTAAAGAGCATCCCTGTGCCCACCAGGGCTCACTTTGACCAGTTCCCAGTCCCCAGCACACCTTTGTCCTCCTCTTCAGCCTCCCTTCTCCATCATGCATTCTTTCCTTCACAGCCAGACCCTGCCTCTCTGTCCTGCCCTTGAGCAGCAGACTCAACTGCTGAACATGAACCAGTGAAACCCTGTCCCAAGTCCTCTCACCATCCTGTCACCCTTTGTTATCTGCTTCACCTCCTGCTGGCCATTAAACATGGAGCTCGCAGGACTGCTGTGATCCTGGGTTTTTT
Source organism: Athene cunicularia (assembly GCF_003259725.1). Taxonomy (NCBI): domain Eukaryota; kingdom Metazoa; phylum Chordata; class Aves; order Strigiformes; family Strigidae; genus Athene; species Athene cunicularia. The sequence goes on from NW_020799095.1 coordinate 129,210,331, forward strand.
TGGAGGTTTTTTTGCTAAAGCTTATTTGGTGGCATGACTCTTTCAGGGGAAAGGGTGCAGAAGAGTCCATATTTGCCTGCATGCACTCTAGTCTGTTTTGTGAGTCTGAAAGAAGGATTATAGAAAAGGAACAGCAGAAACAAAGCATGAGAAGTAGAAGAAGATTCCAGGACACCAGCAGAACAGTTTTGAAGAGCGCTAGAATGAAATGCAAGATGTAGATATAAGAAGACAGTTTTTTGGTGCAAGCAAGATGGTCCCCATTGCTCACTGATGAACATGTAGAAATGGTTCACTGTAAGACACACAACTCTGGAAGTGTATTCACCTTCAAATATGCCTTTGACCCTTTTCAAGGATTTTGATTTTCTCCCCCCATCCCTGCCTGTCAGGAGACCTGTGGCTCAGCTAAAACCCTGGATGAGGGCTCAGCAATTAAATCCTATCTTGTCTTTACACTGCTTTTAAACAAATGGATAAGCACAAATTTGTTTCACGACAGGAAGCAGCTTCCATCTCATTTGTTCTTGCATTCAGGACAGATGTGGGTAAAGTGCTCCAGCCTAACTGCATGTTCTCCTTACCATGCCATATGGAACTGCTGTTCCCAGCACAACCAGTCCAGCAAGACTCCAAGCAGGACCAAAAAGAAAGAGCTGTTGGCAGGACATTCTTGTTGGGGTACTCAGCTTACTTAAATGCATGCCTGTCCTGGAGCCAAAAAGACAGATACATAGTCCTTGAAGGTGGGCAACAAGGCCCACCTCGTCCTTGGGATTTGGACAGGTAGGACATGCTGTGGGTGCTGGGGTGGTGGCATGAAGCAGGCTGAGCTGTAAGGGCAGCTTGATGTGTCTGTGGCCTGGACTGGTGCAAGGGGTTGTCTCCGGCTCTTCGTATTTTATTCTGGGAAGGAAGCTAATGGGTGTATTCCTGCTGATACGTTGCGGCTGCATTTTTGGCATATGCCAAAGGCCCTGCAAAACTCTGATCTCTTTTCTTCTTCTTTTTTTTTTTTCCTTCATTTTTCTTCAGTTTTGTTTTCTTTGGCAAGGAGACATCAGGGGGTTATTACTCCTTCCCTTCCCTTCCCTTCCCTTCCCTTCCCTTCCCTTCCCTTCCCTTCCCATCCTCCCTTTTTCATGTATCTAAGTATACAAGAAGATTTATTTTTTAAAAAGAAGCTGAAAACTGAATCAAGGAAATGACAGAAAGGAGAAAGAACAAAGAAAAATCAGAAGTCTTTTTCTGAAGACTAGCTTGAGTGAGAAACCATGACTGAGTAAAGGATATTATATCTGAGTTACACCTGAGTTTCACACCTGAGTTACCTCTGTAACAGCAGAGGTTTGTCTCGGGGGAAGGGGAAGGTGTGGATTTCCCAGCGAGGAGATGGCTGCAGTGTGGCTGGGGGCAATTCCCTGGCAGCTTCAGTTGCAGTGGAGACAGAGCCACCTCTCCTGGTGCTGGGTGTCCCCAGAGCCCAGGCCGTCCCCCCCTCAACACCACCTTGGAGAGACCAGTGAAGCCAAGAGATGCTTTTCCCAGGAGCAGAAATACCAGATGCCCCCCCCCAGGAGAGAGGCAAAGGGGAAGAAGAGAAAGGCTTGTCCATGAAAATATAGAAATGTGTTGCTTCTCTTTATGCTTCTGCTCCTGTAGGAGTAGTGAAAAATACTGGGTTACTCTAAATGCTCACTCTTGCTGTAACTAATAACAATAGAAAAAGCAAATTCTTGGTGTTTGCTTGTAAACCAAAGTGAGTTATTTTACACTGCACATTTTTGACAAGTCAAGAAAAAGTAGCTGTTATCTAATGAACACCCTCTGCCCCCCTCACCCTGTGTGCTGTACATACTTTCTGAATCCCAGACAACTCACAGATATCTGAACAAAGATGAAGGTAAAATAGTCATTACCTACATGGCTAGGGGGCATCTGATGTAAAGTGCACTCCCTGGGTTTTGGCTTATGGTTTGTAAAAGAGTGCAGAACACTTTCATCTCCCCTTTCAGCCCATCTGTGGCTTCAGCTGACAGGACAAAATGTGGCACAACAGAGTCAGACAATAAACTATTGTACAGTGGAACAGGAAGCAACAGGTAATGTTTAGAGGAATTAAATTATTTTTGGATCTGATACTGATAATCAGTTTAGACGAGGGGTATCCAGTGCAAATTTATCCAACATTTTTCAAAGACTGGGAGCACTCAAGAAGCAGATAAGTTAAAGTGCAGTATAAATGAACCATTCATGCACTCTGAGACTTACCTGCATACAAAGCACATGAGAGCAGACCTTGTTGCCTGTCATCCTGGACTTTTTTTTAATTAACAGTTGTGAGCCATTCTTTTGCAGTATGTCTGATACTGGGGAGAGAGCTTTATGCCTTTTGCAGAGGAACAGAGAACATATTAACGTGAAATTCCTGGAAATACAGATACTGGATATCATTCCATCTTCAAATATCTGAATTTCATCCAAATGATAATGTGAAACCTTCACATGATATTCATCTATTAAAAACTGAGGCACTGGAAGTCAGACTGATGTACAGCTATTTAAAACAGCTGCTAGAGCAATGCTTATTTAATTAATCTATGCTTTGTGACATCCTAGATGTCTGTGGACTGGTTCCCATCCAAAGGCATGACACTTTTTGAGCATGGCCACTGCAGTGATCCAAACAAATATGGACCAGAGCTCCCATCACCTGTTCTAGGCAGAAAAAGCTGGAATAACAACGGTGTCAGTCGGTGCAGCTCTCTGCTCTCATGGTGTATGTTTATTTAGGAAATACCTGGGTCTGCAACCCTCTCTGCAGGTCTGCTTGGCAGGACCCCTTCTCTGCAATGCTGTGCCGGGCACAGTCACCGGCCAGGCAGCTGGAGGGGAAGCAGTGTTGACGCTTCCATTCCGAAAGGGCAAGGGAGAAGAAAGAAAGCAGGCTCCCCCCGTTATCTGGTAGAAGCAATAAAGAGCTTTCTACAGCTGTCAGGACAACCCAGGGAGATCTACCAGACAGCACCAGCTCAACCCTGTTTTCTGTCCCAAAGCCAAACAGTTGACACGTCAAAACCTTGTTGCCAATGCCTGCATCAGTCCAGGTCTCTGGGGGCCAATTCTGAGAGGTGCTGAGCACCCCTGATCAGAAGGCTAGAAAACTTGTTGTCCTGACAGAAAAATGCATTAGAAAGTAGTATTTGCAGTCAGTGGGGCACAAAATAAACTGTCATTTCTATTACCCCTGTTTTCACTGTCACTCTGTGGTGTTTGCTTTTCACGTGAGTATATTTTCTACAAGGGGTGCTTATCTGAGGTGCCCTGTCATCTGCTCAAGGCAAAGCATTAACTTGGAACTATATGACCAGACATTAGCTAAGTGAGAAGCAGCTCCACCATCTATTCCTTACATAGATCCAAAGAGCTATTGCAAATAATGGGAATATTTGTGTGTGCTGTTTTCAGATGCCTTGGCTCTCAGATATTATCAGTACATGTATGTGGAGGAAGTTTGTCAGAACTGAGCTTGTGTTGTTGGGGAACCTGAAAAACAAGGGGAAATAAAGGAGAATTCTTAACAGATGCAGCCTTAAATCAATGAGTGTTTTTTTTAAAGAATAGAGAGGAAAAAAAAGATTTTCGGAGGATCTGTTGTGCTATGTCTGGAGACGTTCAAGTATAAAACAAAGAGTTTCAATTCTACCTCAGGCAAAAACCTTGACTGAAACTTTAACATAGAGCTGCTACCAACATCTTCATTTTATAACATGTAAAGCACACATGCAACCACAGAGCTATTAATTTCCATGCACAGAAACTTTTGAAGGCACAACACCAGCTGCTTAAATATGTCTATAATTATTCACGCATTAACACCTACTGAATTAGCAGCATTAGCACCTACTGAATCATCTTGTACATATTTAAATAAATTAAGGCTGGGATGCTGTGGCACTGGCCCAGGAGACTGTTGTTGCTGGGGATACAGATGTGGTGCTGCTTGACCTGCCAGGCCTGTAAAGCAGGTGAAAGATGTGCAAATATCTTTTTAAGAAAGCCTGTCCTCTAATCGGCAGCAGTGGTGTAACCCCTCAGATGATGGCAGTTGGCACTGAAATTTATTCCTTCTGATTCCTTGTTTTTGTTTCAACTGAGGAAGATTCTTGTTGCCTTTTTTTTTTTTTCCTCCTGCACTCCTTTTACTAGGCCCCATTAGGAAACACATTTCTCCATCTGTCTCAGAGCTTATTTTATGTGGAAATATTTCAAAACTCACGCAGCTCTTGTTCAGCCCCATGCAATTGCAAGAAGTTCAAAGTTGGGCAGGGCACCAAGTCAGCAGACATTAATAACATTACCTTGCAACCATTCAAAACCTGTCATTTGTTAAGTCTGTCCCTCTCTCATTCCAGCAGACATAAATCATGTGTATAAATGAGCTCCTACCCACAAAGGAGAGCTGATTTTAACATCTAAGGCTGCGCTGTCACCATCAGGAATTCTCCTTTTTTTTTTTTTTTTCTGTTTTATTTTTGCGTCCAAAACCAGAAGGGAGGTGACTCAATGCAAATACACCCCAGGAACATTTTGGAAAAAGGAGATAAGCAACTTCTGCATGAAAACCTCAGCCCTCCCCAGCCCTTCCCACTCAGATCCCACACACACATCAAGCACAGCAGAAGCATCTTCCACATCCCAGCCTCGGCACCTTCATCATCCAGGTGGGGAGGGTGGCTGCCTGAGGGAGGGCAGCAGGTGTCCATGCTGTCCAAGCAATGACGGGTCTTTGGAGAGACTGTCCTTCCCCACAATCTCTCCTGCTCTTGACAACTGCTCCTCTAACACTGAAACATCTGTGTCCAGTGGTGTCCTTCTGCAAAAGTCTTGCCAAATCTGAAGAGACAGTAAGTCTTCACATCACCACATCAAATTGTCATGGGGCTGAAGATTGCAGGTCACAGGAGAGGTTCCCACCTGCCAGGCAGCCCCTTTTCCCTTCCCTCACCCCTCTTCTGCAGGCACCAACCTGCAGCTTCCTATGAGAGAGCCTCCAGGCACTCTGGGCTGACCTCACAAATGGGAACACAAGAAATTCTACTTAGAACATAGGAGAAAAACTTTTTTATGGTGAAGGTGGTCAAGCACTGACCAGACAGGTTGCAGAGTCTCCATCCTTGGAGATACTCAAAGCTTGACTGGGCAAGGGCCTGGGCAACCTGCTGCAGCTGACCTTGCTTGAACAGGGGTTGGATCAGGCCATCTCCAGATGTGCCTGTCAGACTCAGTTATTTTGCCATACTGTGACACTGTGACTGCCTCCCAGCTGCCCTCAGACACCTTGTGCTCCCCACCTTTAATACAACGTTTCATCTGTAGTCCAAACCATTCTTCTGTGTCCAGAAAATGTCCTCTACTGTACTGCGAGCACATCACCCCCAGGCAGGAGTGCCTGTTGTCCTGCAGGTCATGGGAACAGAGAAGGCATTCTTCCCTTTTTATGCATTTGTGTATACAACAACTCCTTGCTCACTTCTGGTGCCCACAACTAGAGCCTGGAGACCAGGCACCAGAATGACCTGGTGCCCAGGGCTGTGCACGCCCTGCAGCACTGTCATTTTCCCACAAAGCCTCCAAGCAGCACATATGGTTGCAGACAAACATGACAAGTGCTGTCCTAACCACAAGCTTCCTGCCATGAGAAATCATAGTGATGGAGAAATTGTAGCTTTCTGGGACAAACCATCGCAAAGCAGTTTTAGCCTACTCGAGTCTTTTATACACTGGTAGATATGAATCACTCTGGATGGTCACTTGAAAGCCACTTCCATGCCCTTTTTGTCCATTCTCAGCCATGAATTTGGGGATTTGAATTTGATATAATCTGCAAAAACACCTAAGAAAGATTTCTGATTCAGGAAGCATTGTGGAGTCTCCCCCTCTTAGAGATATTCTTTTTTATATCAGTGGAGCCAGGCAAGCTGACTCCTCAGGTCTCTAGGTTATGAGTAAGTTCAGAAAGTGCTAAACCCCCTCCTATTTATCACTGTAAAATCCAGGTACTATATGACCACTGTGACCTTCAGTGTCCTTCTCAGGGCCATAATGCCTCTGGAGTCCTCACTTTATTTTGTTTCTGCTGACAAGTTTCAAACCAGTTACACGTTTCATTCAACTACAAGTTGCTTGGGCTCCTTCCTTTCAGTGGAAAAATCTCCTGTGGAGTATAACAATCACGTTACCAAGAACCTCAGCAAAGCCGTTGCAAGCTAAAAATTATGCACCTGGGCAGCTTCCCAAGGCGGAGTTATGCTTTGTAGATACTGCCTTCAACAACTGTCTATCTAAGGCTTGTCCCTTTGCATTTTTGGGAAACTTCTAGACACTGCTCTCATTTTTTTTTCAAACCCTCCAACTCATATTTTAACCCTCTTTTAATTCTTTCTCTGACATCTCCAGCTGCTTCAAGCCTTAATTCCAGCTGCAAAGTCCACGGGTCTTGTTTTAGAGCTTGTCTGTGGTTTTTTCAGGTCTTTTCCTAACTCCAGTCAAGCCATTTTGATATCTCCATCATTTGGTTCTTCTCAGTTCAATGAGTCCATCAGCTCACAACCCTTTTGCCAGGACTGTTTTTCTGCCTGACTGCAGGGTTGTGCTTCCCAATCCACTGGGAATTTTCCTGTTTGTTTCTGTTAGGAAAAGTAGATGGCAGAATCAGGGATTTAACTGATGTGATCCCACTCAGTTACAAAAACAAAAAGAGAAAACATGTTATACAAACACTTTTGGACTCAAAGTAGCAAGATACGATTTCTTAGCTATTTCTATCCCCCATTCCCAGGTAGCACTCTACTCCAGTGTCTCTCAGGATCACATTACAAATGCTTCCCTCTGGCTGTTTTTAGCTGAACGCTGCCCTTTTTGCCTACTTTTCCAGTGATGTGGCCTTATTTTTTGATGTCATGGTTCTACCACAGGTAACATCCAATCACTGGTTACCTGGCCCCAGTGAAACCTCTCAGCCTGCACAGTGTCCCTCCTACCAGCCCTGCCTGCTGTCCACTGTTTCACCAATGGATTTATGTGTTTCACTTGTCATATACCTACAATGAGCTTCACCATTTCTTAGAAGTAATGTATAGGATGATTCATGTTGTTCTGTGTTTTCAGTAAGCCTAGGAAGCGTTTCTGGCTGAGTAGTATCTTTGCCATCAAACAGCTGTACCCAACATGTCCTCTTTCATACCACATCAAAAAGAGAGAACAGGAGGATACTCTTACCCAAAGGCAGCAGTGGTCTCATCGCCTTTTCTAAGCCACCCTGGCAGAGTTTCTACCCACACTTCCTTTCTGAAGTTCTCATGTCCCTGAAATGGTAATAATCTGTGACCAGAAGTAACTGAGACAAGGGATGGAGGTACAGAGGAGAAGAGGTATGAGGAAATCTTGTATCCCAGCCTTTGTGTTCACAGGCTGTGTTTGGACAGCCTGGGTCCAGCCAGTCCTGGGGCATAGCCAGGGGGGAGTGCAATGGGGACGACACTTGCTTCTTAGGGGCAGACTGTCAGATAATGGGATAACATGGGCGCCTTCCATGACAAGCCACTTCTGCTGGGCTACCCTGTGCCCACCACCCTCAAATGTCACCTAATGCTGCTTCTCATCAGCTGCAGGGCTTGCTTGGGTCTACCTTGGGCAGGAGCACCAGCTTCCAGCTCTTCACCCAGGCTATGTGCATGCAATTCTGGGGGCTCAAATCAGGCACTGTCCTCCCCATCTTCCTATTTCCTCTCACCACGGTGTGATCCCAAATCTATATCCTACACTTGTCCCCCTCACTACCCCTAAAAGGTAGGAGCACATCTTCTGACACCATCCTCACCCCTCACCTCCTGACTACTACACTTTTTGCTTTAGCTTCTAAACTCAATACATCCTTCTTTTCAGCCTCATATATAAATACCTACAAAGGCTGAAGCATCAGCACCAGCTCTGGACTCTGTCAAGGAACCAGCTTTCACTGGAGATAAAAGACACCTGCCCCACAGCATCTGTAAGAGCTTGTATCAGAGCTAGCAGCATCTCCAGCCCCTCTTTAGATATGCTGCTTTGAAGTGCCTTGGGGTCAGTTAGGGACCAGTTTGGGATCCCATGCTTCCCAGAAATCTATTTACGAGTCTTTCAAAGATAAATATATTCCCATAGCCAGATGTACATAGTTTTTACAGTATCTGCATTATTGATTTACCCTATACCCTGTTCCTAATATTGCAGAAGATTAAAAGCTGAGTGCTACTGTCCTGGGAAACCAGAAGCTGACTGCAGATCAGTTAGAACCCATTTTTTTCTTCTGAGCTATCAGCAAGAAAGCATTGAGTTTTTGCGTGGCTGCAAGACTACCAGAAGAAGAACAGTATCAGAGGCATATTGATCTTTTAAACACCCCACTTTCACTTGTGCAGGCACACACATACACACCCAGAGCAGAGACCAGGAGACACAATAAAAAGCTCTGAAGAAATATTTGTTTTAAAATAGAAGCTATAGCTCAGCTCTGCACTGATATACAGGACAGTTGCCTGTGCAGCTTCTCTGCAGGGGCCTGTGAAACATTGCCTGTAGTAGCCAAGCAGACTGATAAAACCCTGGCAGTTCCTGCAGGGTTGGAAGGACCCAGCACAGCACTTCTTGCAGCCAGCCAGCACCACCACTCCATATTGACATTGGCAAGGCTGCATGGGTCCGTCAGAGGGAAACTGGTGACATCATGCAGCCTTCATCCTTCCACAGTGACCCACATCAAAGGCAATTTAATCACCGCCCAGAGGAATGGACATTCTGTAACACACAATGAATCACATTTTGAAGTCCTTGGAGGTCAAACACAGCTCCTGGCAAACCCAGAAGAGGAAGATGATGTGGATGACAACCCTTTGCAGCAGATCCCAGAGAGACTTCAACTCTGATGATGAACTATAGCCCCCTCAGAGGTTCAGCCCTCGCATACTGTGATGGCTGGCTAATGTGGGGTTATCAGTAGCTCTGCAGGGACACTGATACGCACATCATGGTTATCCCATGTGTTAACACACCTCAAGAAAGAAAATCTTGTTCAGAGATTATTAGGACAGTTCAATCAGTGGAAGATAACAAGTTGTCTGATTTAGCTGAGCACAGCTTGGTAATACAACAATGCTCTAGGCTGCCTTTCCAGTCCCATGAATCCAGGTCTGCTGGGCAAAAACGTGCACTGGCAGCCAGCTCTCCTTGCTCTCCTTGTTCCAGCAGTACTTCTGCACCAACAAGGGCAAGATGGAGGACCATTACTGCAAAGATGAGACCTTGGAGGTTGTGTGCTGCAATCAGCACATATCTACACTGTTGTCAGCATCTTGTAGCAAACCCACTTGGCAAGGCCAGAAGATTTGGCCTAGTAGCACTTTAAAAGAGGTAAAGAAACCAAAGACTTTGGCCATATACAGCCACAAAAGCTCACGACTTTTTCATGTTTTTCTTAATAAAGAAGATGTGTCTGAAAGGTTATCTACCATTGATCAAGTTGAAGGTTGCTTACCCCTGCTCTAGAAGAACTGTATAATGCCTAACTATATCTCAAGGCTAACTTGAAGTTATACACGGCCATTTAAATCCTGTTCATTGTTGACCACTTTTACATATATCAGATTTTACATAAATATTTACATACACACACTAATATATACATATACAAATAATGTATTCTGTATGATTGGATAGCAAAAACCTATAAATTAAAATGCTGTGAGACCACCTGGTATTTATAGATCTGTAAAATATTAATTTAAAAATTGCCATGTGTCCAAAATACACAGGGGAATATAGCATCCCTAAAGTTTAGTCTTATTACTCACTGCTAGCTATGCCTGTTCAGAAAACCAGGACTCTCTTTTGGGCAAAACATGAGGTTTATCATATTTCATTTCTCTGTAGAATGAAATAAAAATACAACCTTCTCCATGAAAGTTTTCATGAAAAAACAGACTCCCAAGGCATCTGGTGGCCCCACAGGGTGACCCAGACTCTAGTTTGGCTGAGGGACTTGAATCTCAATCTCTGACATTCCAAGCTCTCTCCAAGGAACGTTGAAATTCCTTCTGGATGTGAGAAACTTACTCAGCACCTTCATTTAGGTACTGCTGTGTTTTAGCAGAATGTTCCAGAGTGATGTTTTCTGAGGAGTCTGTGATTCTGTGAAGCACTTCACATTAAAAGCCTTGTTCAGCTAGACAGCAAATGCTCTATTCTGGTTAGTTCTTTAGATGAACTCATAGGAGTCATGCCTTTTCTGTCCATGGGTACCACCTCTGCTTCAACTTTAGTATATCTCTGGGAGAAAAGATCATAAACACAGGAGAGACACAATGGGAGTTTCTGGATGTCTGAAATCAATCGAATGTGTGTGGGAACCTCTTAGGATTGGAGTGAATCTTCCTGACAGTGCAGCTACCCCTCTCAAGTCAAACCTCTGCAAGGCCAAGGGGATAGTTCATTCGTCATGTACTGCCACAATGGGTCTCCAAGCCCCACCAGCTGAAGGCACTGTGGAATCTCAGTGTCTGACAAAATGTTAACTTGCAGGTACTTCAATATATTTAACATAGTAAATAGCAGGACATTTGTGAACAGCTGCTTGGGGGACAGAGGTGAGGGGAGACCTTTGCTTTTTTTTTATGAGTACATTGCAGCTGCTGGCAGGTCTCTGTTCACAGTTGACAAAGAAGCAGAGGAAAACAGAGGTTGTTGCTTACAGAGGGGAGGAGGCCTGTGTCTGCATCTGCAAGGGATTGGGAATCCAGAGATTATTTGCCGCAGCTGCAAGCAACTTCATGGACAACTTCAGCAGGAAGAGTTTTCCTATTTGCCAAAAAGATCATCTCAAGAATGTTTAGTTGTCCTTAGCTGTACTGAGCAAAGCAGAAAAGTCATGGTTTCTTTGATCAACAGTTCAAAGGACTACTCAAAATGCTGAGGTTGTTTGCAGACTCATTTTCAGCTGAACCTAAAGAAGGTAAGGGCAGAGCTTGTTCAGAACTGATAGTTACCATGTGGTGATCTGCTCTCATAACAAGCTTCCAGGCAGAAAAGTGAGGATTTTCTCTAAAAACCTGCCAAGTCACAGCTCCCCTAAGTCTAGTGAGAGAGTTGCCATTTTCATAACCTTCTTTGCAAGTCCTTCTATGTGTGAAGAGGGTTTTTTTTCTGGTCTGAATCTGACCAAATCAGAGCACTGCAACTGCTCAGCAGACTCACTCAAATTCCTCTGGCCTTCTCAAAGGCAAAGCTGTTGGATTGAGAGGAGCTAGGGACAGATTTCCCATTGACTTCACTTTCCCGGCTGTGACAGGAAACCACAATGTCTTTATTGTTCAGGTGTTTAATGCACTCAGAGCAGTCAGTAATAAAAAATAATGATTCTGTGTATGTATCATGGAACAAAATCCAGTGATATGCAATTCTATGCAGTCCTAAGGTTCCCTCCATGCGCTGCTGTCAAAGTCGTGCACCTCTGCCATGTAATTCTAAAATATGTCTTTTTACTATGAAACACAATTGCCTGTGGCTTTTCCTGAAGATGGTGAGAATATTACTGTAGGGTTCACCTCTCTAAGGACCTCCACAGAAAGTGAATATTGCAAAACAAGAATCCAGCATTATGCTGCCTCCAGGGACTCCAAACCACACCTAACTTCTGCCTTCACTGAAATACCTTCTCAGAGCTCATGTCTTTGGCTGCCACTGCTAGTGGTAATCCTCCCAACCTTTCTTCTTTGCTGAGTGATTTAGCCACCTTTTTTAGAAAGGCAGATTTGCAAAAGGTTGCATGTCTAAGGGCATGCCATTACTCCTGGTTAGAGCCAGTCCTAAGGCCTGCAGACAGTACTGTCCATATTGCAAGACTGGGTCTTCTATCACTAACCCCCTTGGCTGTATGGTCCAATGGTCAGTGGTCAGCACTGTGACAGAAAGTCCTCTGCAGTCCTGGAAAAGCACCTCAGCTCCCTTTTGGAGATATACAGAATAGGATGTATGTTCACTTTTTGACACAGTAAGATGTAATTCCCTCAGCATTGGTGTTTAGGGCTCTTTGAGATGCCCCAGACAGTCTCTCCTGTCCCCAAGTAGCTGGAGAGCAGAGTCTTCCATAAAGCCTCTCCCCATCAACCAACAGCAGATGTCTTGGTGTGTCAGAACCTCTCAAACAACACTAGACACCTACAGCTGGGAAACTGCTCTGAGCTGACTGGTGCCTTCACTAGGAAACACACAAGGTGGAGTTAGATCACACATCTAAATGCTTATATAGAGACTTGTGGTTTAAGGCTGAGCTACTCATTTTCTAAAATGGTTTGGAAGTGATTTTGTTGTCTGACTGTTGTGGTTTAACCCAGCAGGTAGCTAAACACCACACAGCCACTCACTCACTCCCCCGCAGTAGGATGGGGGAGAGAGAATTGGAAAAAAGGTAAATCTCATGGGTTGAGATAAAGATAGTTTAATAGGACAGAAAAGAAAGTGAAAATAATAATGATAAAAGAATATACAAGTGATGCACAATGCAATTGCTCACCACCTGCTGATCGATGTCCAGCCAGACCCTGAGCAGTGGGTTAACACACCCCACACACCACCACCCCTCCCCTTCCCCAGCTATGTCCCTCCTTGTTTTTTTTTTCCATGATGTCACATGGTATGGAATATTCCTTTGGTCCTTTTGGGTCAGTTGGCCTGGTTGAATCCCCTTCCAGATTCACCCCTTGCTGGCAGGGCAGCAAGAGAAGTTGAAAAGTCCCTGAGCAGTAAGCACTGCTCAGCAACAACTAAAACATCAGCATGTTATCAACATTATTCTCATCCTAAATCCAAAACACACAACTATATTAGCTACCAGGAACAAAATTAGTTCTACCCCAGCTGAAACCAGGACATTGGCTTAATTTGTAAATACAGACAGTAGTGACTGCATCGGCTTACCTATGTGAACGTATATTTTGTTCTCTGTACGTGTATCTGTCAGTGAGTGTGTGCATACCAGTCCCAGCACACAGATGACACCCAAGAAGCACCAAAACCAGGTGGAGATGGTGCAGGTCTGGTTTAGCTCTAGAACTAGATCTTAATTCCTTCAAAGTCAGGAGGTGTTGGGATATGAGGTTTTGCAGCAGACAGAGCCCTTGCAAACCTCAACTTCACCTGCTTCCTCCTGCTGCCTCCCACCATGGAGCAGCAGAGGAAAGCAGGCAAAGCTGACTTTGCCAACGGAGCACAACCATGAACGAGTGGAAAAGTCCTCCCCAGTCCCTGCAGGGGAGTTCGTGTGTATGTTGGTGCAAGAGGTCTATTTACCTCAATCTTTGCTTGCCCAGCTCCAAATGTAATTAATTGACATAAAATTATCCAGCCATTTTTCAAATCCTGACCCATTGTTTGAATCAGTGACCTCCTGTAGTACCAAATTCCACAGGTTGACTACATACTGTGTGAAGTAATATTTCTATCCATTTACTAGCCATTAATTTCTGGCCTTTGGGAAATCTGAAATATGTGTGATCATGTGAAGGATCTTGAGCCATTCATAGTTGTGTGTTGTGCAAAACACATTTTCTCATTTAACTAACTCCCAAGCTCATTTGGCCCTCACTTGAGCACCAAGCAAGACAAATCAGCCCAGAAAGCAAGAGGAATAGCAAGAAGCAAGCTGCCAGCTGTTAGATGAGCAAATGGGGAGCTACAGAGATTGCCAGAGCCAAATTCTTATCTTATTTATGCTAGCATAAATCTAAAGTAACTGCACTGAGTTATTTTGGATTTACCCTTCTGTAAAAGAGATCAGAATCCGACACTCGCTTTGGAAACTTCCTTCCTCTGATTTCCATCCTTCCTAGAAGCAAAATGAGACACCATTGTGCCACAGCTTTTCCAAATATTTCTTCACAGAAAAGGATCAAATAACCAACAGTTCTGGGGGAAAAAAAAATCCCTTTTACAACTTTCAATAACCAAAATTAATTTCACAGTTTTACAAAACCAGAGGTTGCAATGACAAAACAACTATTCAGAATTAGAGTTTTAAGTGTCCTTTGTCTCTTTGGCTCCTACAACTCTCTGCTGTAAAGTCCAGTTGCTGGTCTCAGTCAGTCCTAGCTGTGGAGCTGAATTTGATGAGAGGGAAATGCAAAGAGAGAGAAGGAACAAAGATGTTGCACATGAAAGGGAAAGAGTTGCAGGCAGGTTCAAATGTGCACTATATATTCAAGTGCTCACTTGTTCTTTGTGCTTTTTTTATCTTCTTATTGTCCCTTACAGTCATATCACAAGGCTGCTGTGAGAGGGAAGCAAAATGCAAATGTTGCAAAAGAAATACAGAGCAGGCTGTAATGCTGAGTTATGTAATAACATGTTGTTACAAACCAGACTGTCCTGAAAAAAATATTACTGCTTCCCTCATTTCTAGTAAAGCCTCCAGCTTCATTTTTCTAACACATACTATTTTATTGCCAGCGTGTTTTATGCAAGACGTGCCTGATTTGCAAAAGTAGTTCTGAAAACTTTCTTAAACTATTACCTTGCAAAACATTCTGCGACATTTAATTGAAATGGCATCACCCTGTTTTAAAACATTGTAGTGTTAAATAAACTTGACCTGTAGCACCAAAGCACTCATTTTTCTCCAGCTACGTCATACCCTTGAAATGCATATGGATGTATATAACACACTGACTTCTCCAGCTGAAAGACAAATGCAACCCCCTATTTAAAAATAATGATGCTCCCACCTTTCTTCTTGTCATGGAGACTAATGGAGGAAGAGACTCTAAGGAAGAAGTGGCTTGATCTTAAATACCAATGGAAAATGAGATTTAATGAGATGATAGTTATTTTAAGCACTCATACTATGAGTCCAGCTCCCACTTTGGCAAGCTACAGAGCTCTGCCTGCAGTCCCCAGCTGGCAGACAGCTCTGCCTGCACCCGGGCATTGAAGAGAGGGAGGGCAGGAGTGGGGCAGGAGGCTTATGCTGGAGATGTGGAGGTCAGAGCATCCCTGTGCAACCAGGCCATGGGCAACAAGGGGAGAAGGCTCCTGGCAAGACACAGGGTGAGCCAGGAGCACTCATCATTGCACAGCCAACGTGTGTGTGGACTCTACCTCACCCTGCCCATAACTGGGGCTGTGGAGGTCTTGAGCTGCCTGCCAGGAGCCATGTTATAGCCCTCACAAAGCTTGGCAGGGCACAGTCCCTAACCTCTTCCCCCTCTCCAGATTCTGCTGGCCGTCCCTCCTTTGGTGCACTTTTTTTGGATCAGAATTAAAGAAGAGGAAGGCACAGCTCAGTACAGTTACCCGAATCATGTAATTGTGCTGTGAGGACCAATAAAACTATTAGCTGTTGGCATCAAGCCAAGAATCCATTAATGACAGAGTGGTATCTCTCCAGGAATGCAAAATGTTTTACTAAATAAACATTAAAAGCAGGAAGCATTCAACTTCTGTCACTAGGTAGAACTCCAGTGTGATTCTATCCCAAGGAGGGATAGCGAGGAGGTGAGCAAGAAAACTTTGTTTCACTGATAAAAAACTATTTAGTACCAGGAGGAGCTGGTGAGATATGTTTTATAGTGCCTTACAAAGCATGATGAATGAAGCTCGGTGCTTTCATGGGATCAACACGCTGACTATACAGAAAGGGAAAGAAGGCAGCAGTCTGTGCAGGAAGAAGGCTCCATCATGCAGGATGATACTCAGAATCAGCTCACCAAAATTTGTACCTTTTTCTGGCTGTACAAGCAGAATGAATGAAAGTAGAAAGTTTGCTAAAATCTTGTTAGGCGGATTTATTTTTTTTTTTCATCTGGGGATCACTGCAGTGTGACTGCAATGCTACACATGGGAAACATGATTAAAATATATACAGGTTAACATTCCCTTCCCCCAGAACATGAAATGTCCAATACCAGATGGCCCATATTAAGGTCCTCACAGTGCTAATGTGCGAGATCTCCATCTGGGGGCAGAAATTACTGATTTTTAAGCCAGATATCCACTCTGGACCCCAAAGAAGGTCCATGCCAAAGGCAGAGTACTGTGGCATCACCGTGCCCTCATTTGAGGTTTTCCAGAGAAAGAGACCTGAAAATTGGCAATTTGGATATTTAAGTTCCCACAGTTCACAAGGAGGCAACTTACCTCCACATAGCTGAAACACAGAAGGAATCCATCTCTTGGAATTCAGGAGGAAAAAAGAAAACATGGTCAGATGGCTACTTCCTACAGGTTATGCCATTAGAAGGATTATGGTGTACAGGAGGTGGAACACATAACAGATATTAATAAGAGTTAAATGGCGGGCATCTAAAGAGAAAAACACACAGCAAGATATTTTGAAAACTATCAGTGGCAAGACACTTGTAGGAAAATCTGTGGCTCTTCCAAACTCATGCGGAGCCAAAGTCATTGCAGAGAAGTCAAAAATATGTATATGCTGCCAGCTACAGCATCGCATAGAAATAAGAGACCCCTAAGAGTATTGTAACAGCCAGTGTAAACTGATATGATACCACCCTTCATGGAAAGAGGATGGGATTTCCCACAGAAAGCCAAGTCTGCAGTGGCAATACTGGGTGCAGTCACAGTGCTGGCCAGGGGAGACTCAGCTCCAGGAGCCCCACCAGGTGCTTTGTACCCTGTACAGCTCTGTCTCCAGAGAGCCTGCAGAGCAGAGTTTCTCTCGACCTGCAGCCTGGGAGACAAGCTCTCCATTTAACAACTGGTGCCTCAAATGCATGCAGCTTCTTCCATCTAGGTCTGCCCCAGAGAAGGGACCTCTTTTGTAAGTTCAGAGCCCCAAAATCTTAGATTCTCAGCCCAGATCTGAAAATACTCCTGCAGCCTTGACAAATCTTCTCATGTCTCTTGTTCCCATCGTCTGTAGAAGAAAAGTCTTCAAAGTTATATTCTTACACCAGGTAGGGACTTGATCTTCCCATGAAAACCTGAAATTAGAGACTGCACAGATATTGGTCTGAGGATGAAGCAGGTAGATGTGGTATGAAAGCCAACTGCAGTACAGTTCCATCCAGCCTCCAAACCCAGCACAAGAGCCTGTCTGAGGAGCATACTCAAGACTCAAGAAGGCAGAAGGAGCTACTCTGCCAGAGAGGGAATGCAGCCTGCCATCCCCAAAGGCAGCTTGCTGCTGCCAGGGGTGAGGGGAGGAGCTGCTGCTTTAGTGGAGGTTGAGATGCAGTGGCCTGGGGAGCTTGGGGGGCTATTGGCAAGGGGACAGGAGAGAAAAGGCTCCGAGGGGGAGCAGGGGAGAGTCTAGATTAAGTCCTGTGGCTATTGAGATGGGAACATCTAGAGCTACAAGGTGCAGATTACTTTGGTGCACTTTGGGCTAGAGGCAGGGGTTAGCTGAATGCTGACATTCAGTGCTTGAAATTTATTCCCCCGTTTGCTCCCTGTTGCTTTTAGACAGGATGCTCATCTGCACAGTCATGGACCAATTGGCTTGACTACAGCTATCTCTATGCGGGAAGAAAACAGTTTAGAGCCAGATCCTCAGCTGCAATAAATCATGCAGCCATGGACTCAGGCCAGCAGAGACCACGCGTGAGATCTCCCAGTTTCTCCTCTCAAACTGTTATATTAAACTAAACATAAGATTCAGTAGCTCCCTATCTTTGTCTTGTTTTTGCACTCTGACATTTTGTCTGACTTCACGTGCCAGGCTAAATACAAGAAAGATGATCACACCAGAATTGCATCCAAACTGTCAATGACTCACCCACTCAGACAACTACCTCGGTAAGGAAATATGGAGATAGTTTTCACCTCTCACTGTTTTAGGAAAGCAGAAGTATAATCCATATGGTCTTGCATAGGAGGAAGATCTTTATAATTCTGTGCCCCAGTGTGCAGGATCTAAGAGCCAGCCCTACAGGTACAAGAGAGCCTCTTGAAGCTCAGCAGTGAAGAGGTGCTGCTACCCCACAGGGCACTTCCCGTGTGGGACCACCTGGTGCTGGGATTGGAAAGCCAAGACCCAGCAGTCTACCTCTTTCTGGGGCTTCTCTGTGTCACCTCAAGCCACCTGAAGGCTGCTGTCACTTGCTTGGTAATTTCTGCAGAGCTCAGTGGGCTCTGTGAGGTGCTGGGAGGATTTAAGTTGCTGCTGCCCTTTCCACAAGCACACCAGAGTAGAAGGGACTCTTATACAGCTTGTTCCAGCAACACAAAAGGATCCCTTGGCACCACGGGCACCTTCCACTGGTCGGGCAAGCCAAATACCAAGGTGTTTTGCACAAGTAGACACAAGGGTCAAGTAGCCTTTGCAGTATTGGAGGTCTCATACCTGGGTATCTGAGAGGAGCCATGAGTGCTCCAGCACACCAGGACCTGGGGTCAATCACGTCCACCCTGTGACATGAGGGCAGCCCTGTCACCTCCTGTGCCCAGGAGGGCACCCTACACCCCAGTCCATTCCTCTGGCTTTTATGCGCTTTTGAGAACTACTCAGGTGCATTGCATAAGAAACACCACCTCTATATAAGGCTCACAGCCAGCATCAGGGTCCTTGACTCAGATTCCTTCTAGACCCCTCCTTCAGTGAGGAAAGGGTTGTAGATGAAAAAGAAAATAACCTGTTTTTTTTTTCCCCAACAGCTTACAAATAATACCAAAGCATATATTGGCCTGGACTTCCTAACTCCATAGAGATAATTCCTGCATACAGCCCATCTAACAAACAGATGAGCAATGGCTGTGGCATCCGAAGGTGACCAGTGGCTTGCGGCTCCACAGCACTCAGGGGAGGCTCTTTGGTTTTCACATCTGGGCCAAGCTGTTACATTTGTGTGACCTTTCAAAATCAGGGGAACTTTCTGTGAAATACACAGGCAGCCAAATATTTAGGTCTGCAGAGTTACTGTGAGACATTATTTACTTATCACAAACACACAGCTCAGGAGAGACAGAGCTGTCCAAAGTTTGGCTTGCATGTCAACTCTCCACATTAATGTACTTTGTCTATCATTAAAGAGAAATACCATTTTTCTCCAAGAGCTTAGTTAGAGCCCATTTTTGGTAGGAATAGATATCCAGGTCTGTCATCCTAACATATTGACCAGGGCTTTCCTACAGCATCTTAAGCATGCCTTAATTCCAGATGGTACTCTCCCTATAAAACAGCACTTCTTACTATCACAATACCTCTGAGCACTATTCCACCATAAAGGATAGGGAAATCAAAGCTTGTGTTTCTTCACTGGGTCAATAGCAGCACGCTTTCTCCATGCACCACAACTACTTCCCCACCCAGCACAGGTGACCCCCCGACTTGCCACCTATTGAGCCTTGCACAGACCTTCAGACAAGACTGTCACCATAACTGTGTGTGTCACCTCACGGGAACGCTCCTCCAGGTGAAAGGTTCCACACTTGGTGCTAAAGAGTTAAAGTTGTTTAAGATCTCTTAACTTCCATTAACCCCAAGAAACAAATCCAATGTCAGGTTTTGCTGTTTAATTTTTGGGATGCCTGATTTTAAGAGAGAGTGACATACAAAATGTTCTGAGCATCATCAATGCTGCTAAAAATCAAGTATTTTTTAAAGTGTATTTCAAGCCGGGGGCTCAGAAGTGGAAGATCCTAAAATTGCTTTTGTGCCTGGCCTCAGTTGTTCAGCGTTGTCCATAGCTGCAAGTACTCAGAGTTAACCCTTCACTGTGCTGTAGCCTTTGGACAGCTTCCAGCAGCCATTTAATTCCCAGGATCACTTCACTGACACTCAAGGGTAGATGTATACACCATGCTTTTCAACCAGGATGGCTCTTCTTCATCAGTTGCTTTCCTCATTTTCAAGCAGGTGCTGTTTGCAGATCTCAGAACTGCCTCATTGGTCTGGCCCTCATCTTCACACAGAGCATCTGCCATCTCAGGGAAGTGACACACTCACCTCCTTCCAGCTTCTCCTCACCCCCACTGGGCAGCATAGATATCCTCTGTAAGGTCAGGGGACCCGGGAGCGCCAGGAAAGGAACATGGCAATGAGCTCTTTGAACTCCCTCTGCCATAGCAAGAGCCTCTCACAGTGACTAGACACACTGGAGAGACAGGACCACAAGTTACCTCAGGGCATTCCCCTCCGGAGACCCCACGGGCATCGCCCAGGAGCGCATCTCAGCCAAAACCTGAGGCAGAGTGTTCATTACACTTAATGACAAATGCTGTGCCTTTTCTATTCACTCCGTGTTTATGAGCAACTCCGTCCCTCACACACCTCTGAGCACCATCACTACTTTTGTGTTTTGGTCACAAATATCCAGAACTGGGGCTGTGCCACTTGTGAGCCACTGCTGCTCACATAAGTGACGATATCCTCTCTCCTCCCAGCACAAATAACAGCAAATCCAAAGCATGAGAATTCTGCCGTTTGCTTTTTAACTGCCCTTTTTATAATTTTTTTAAATTGTATATTTGATAGCGTTAATAAAATTACCATTTTAAAATGAAATGGTTTTGTTGCCTGTAAAAGGCAAACTTTGCCATGCTTGTGCACGAAAGGGACAGGAATGTAACTGCACTGAATCTGTTGCAAACTGCAACATGTAATGACAGAAAATGTGCCGCAATTTCCACACTCTCCATGCAGAACAATGTCTGTCTTTGTTTTGCTGTTTTCAGTCCTTATTGCAGCATGCAAAAAACTTTCAGAAATATTCTGTATAAAACTTTCAGAAATATTCTGTATAATTATAGTATTTGCCGCAGTGAGATACATCGCAGGCTATTTGCAAGAGGGAAATACCAAGCTGCTCCAGAGGTCTCCTCCACGGGAGGCACCTATGCCTGCCCTCAGGTCACGCACATATTTCTCCACTTCCCACAGCCTTCTAGGAGGAATCTCTTTGAATCTGTGAAAACAACGGATGGGTTGCACCGTGCAAGTTGTGTCAGGTTAGGTCAAACAGGAGCCATCAGCACGCTGGGGGAAAGTCAGCAGGGCTGAACATGGTGCCTGAGTTTATTGCTCAGCCGTGCCACGAAGGTGTGCTCAGCACAGGAAGGGACAGTCCCTGCTCCCGGGGCCACTGTCGCTTACCGGGGAGCCCCAGGGTGCACCAGCGACCAGCACATTGCCCTGCACCTGGTTCCTGCAGTGCTGAGACCGCTGGGTCACAGAGCATCCCTGCTGCCCCAGCAACTCCTGCTGCAGAGGGGAACAGTGGCTGCTTTTGAAGAAAAAAAAAAAAAACCACAAAAAAAAAAAACCCAAAGCCATGCTGGGGTGAGGAGCGTTGCTAAGTGGCTGAGATTTTAATGAAATGAAAATGCGTGAGTTTTTTTACAAAAAAGAACTTCAAGCCTTTAGGGCTTTGTCTTTTATTATTTTGCTTGGCACTTGGTATTGAAAAACCAGAGAGGGCAGAGATGAGAAGTCACGGGAAGTGGTATCTTACCTCCATCCTTGCAAAAGCTTCTCTAATACCAACAGTGAAAATTTTTCAGTGATATTTTTCCCACATAAAAATCCCTTTTATTCTTCTTAGAAGTCTGTCTTTTCCAGTGGGAGGGAAGAGACTTGCATCATAAAAATTGTAGCAATTTTTATGTAAAAATGACAAAGCAAACAAGGCACTAGGGAAAACAGGTTTTTTGCACAGCAAAGACAGCCTCCACCAGCATTTTGCCAGGTTAGTCGGCTGGGTACAGCTTGGCTCCTGCCATCTTAGGAATGCTGTGAAATGATGCCCGCACCTTGCAAGTCCATACAGAGCCAGGCAGAACAGAAGCCCCTCTGCCCAGAGACACCCATCGTGCCCATCCAGATGCTTGATGTGGTATCCCAGGGAGGCTGAGCAGGGCATGGGCTGAGGGTGGGTGCTGCACCCTCGAGGATCCCCAGAACCCATGGAAGAAATGCTGCACCCTGATGCAGAGTGGGCTTCGTTTCCCCCAGAGACAGGAAAGGAGAAGGCATGGCCATGCTAGCCCAAAGACCCAGCCGTGCAAAGCAGTCCAGTCTGTTTGCATGTGTTGGCTTCTCAACATGTGCTTGGGGGTGCAGTGCTCAGCCATAGCTTTTTTTTTTTCAGTTGTACTTCGCCTGTTGTGACAACAGAAGGTTTAATTTTGAAGAGTACTATGAAACCAGTGAGACAGATCTAAGTATTAGCTGATACTCAATGATAGGAAAGACCTGTCTTTTATGTCCTCTCACTGTTCTGGTAGAAGCCTACCAGAATGCAGGACACATGTTTTCCAACTCAATAGCAGGTATCCAGCTGGAGAAATGTGTTTCCCTGAATTATGGCCATATGCTATATATCCCACTTCAACATATCATATCATGTTCCATCTGCACAAAATTCAACACTGCATAAAACAATCTGCTTTGAATTTGAATGCATATACTTCCTCATACAAAACAAAACTCTCTTGCTAGCCTATGAGTCTAAATGTCCTAGAGTTGCTGGAAAAGGTTGTGCCACAAGCAAAAAAGACCAGAACCCAAACTGTAGGGAAGAGAAGGCATTACCACTGGGCTGTGCCATCTGAAACAAATTCCACCTTCCCACTGAGGAGCTTGTCCTGGTTGTTGCTGGGAGTGGACAGAGCTGAACCCAGAGCAAGAAATATTAGCAGACACGCTAGGACTACCAAGCTGTACAAAGTATGATACGAAGTACATCGTTTGTGCTTTCTCTAAGCTGCTCTAGCCCTTTCACATCTGTAACAGTACAATACTTAAAAGAGAGCTAGAGAGTAGATGTCTCAGCAATTTTTAGTATTATAGCACTCAGAAGTATAGAAAAATTCAGAAAAATTTCACCCACGTTGAAGACAGCTTCTCTTCACACAGACTAACAGCTATGACGAGTCAATCAGGCAACACAGAGTGGTTTTTGTTGTTTTACAAGAAAATGTGAATGCTTTTGAATTGTTTGCTACACTTCTAATAGCCCCAGGGTGATCCCATCTGCCTCACCCCCTCAAGCATTCATCCTCTCCTAAGGAGGCCTTTTCCTCCATAGGAAGAAATGTGAAGTCAAAAATACTCAACCAGTCCTTAAATGATGAACACTTCTTCTCTATTTCCTCTTTCTCTCTCAAAACCTTTCAGCCAGACTTGCTGTAGCTCCTTTCCATTTGATGGCCCTGCTGCCTGTCAGTAACAAATTTGTTTGCATGGCCTCCTGGCAGACCAGCCTTTGGCAAGGTACATCCCAGGTTAAATACTTGTTTAGACTCTTGTCCAGAAGAACAAAAAGAAACAGCAACTGAAAGATAGAGAAGGGTCAGTACAACTTCAGCACTATTAAGAGTCTGGTCATAGGGTATTGGCAAAAAAGGAGAGAAGTATGTTTTACAGAATTCCAGTTCTGGATGACGGTAGTCACTTATTTTACTCTAAGATAAAACAAAACAACTAACATCTGGGAGTGTGTGACATACTGGATGTTGACGTTCTTCACTAGTGAAAGACGTACGTGAAGGGGTTGATTAGCAGGTATGCTGTATGCAGTTCACAGCTGTGCTGATGGCCCGCAGACACATCTGAGAACCACTTCCCCTCAGGTCTTCAGGGTTTCTGGTTCAAGATGGATCAAAGCTTTCCATTGCTTTTATCCAGCTGATCACAATAAGGTCCAAAACTCCTCAGCAGAGATCCTCATCTGAACCAATATGTATAATAAATGACAAAGAGAACAGCAATGCCAGACTAAAACTCTTGAGGACACAAAACCCAGTCTCTGAAAAGTATCTGTGAGTCAGCTACGGGACACAGTAGTGCTGGGTGCAGAATATCTGCTGGAAAGTGGAGATAACTGGTTTTAGGCAGACTGAGGTTTGGGACATTTTTGGCCAGCAACAGCATCAACAGCAGATCTTGTCTGGTGAATTCACAGAAGCCCATCAGAACAGCACATCGTTGTCATGCCATGAGCCATTGTCTGGTTTATGATGGCAACAAGAGACTCTCATCCAGAACAGGGCTCCACGGGAGTGGGAGTGAACAAAAGGTCTCTCTGATTCTGAAGCATTCAGAATGCCTTATATCAAGTTATGGGAGACATTTATTCCGCTCTGTTCAGTAGTAATGGCATCCCAGCAGGAGTACTGCTCAGTTTAGGTGCCACAATAGGCATTGCAATAAATCCCCTTTTTCCCATTTTAAGAGCAAAACTCAGGCCTGTATTTCTCAAGTGAGTTAATTCCAGGTGAGTGTGTAACAGTTTTTAGAAGTACACGGCGTCCAATTCTCAGGCAGTTTATGATGAAAAGACTGTGCCACTGCAGAGAGTGCTCCATGCACTGAGGCCCTGGGAGCTCCACTCCTTCCTCTTCTGATGGCGAGGGACCAAGTGAGGCCCATCCTAGTAGGGATATTTGAAAATATTTCTCAGAACACAGAGAGAAAGAAGGCAAGGAACACCTGGTCTGTGGACCACAAACCGCCCAGTCTTACGTACGTATCTGTCGTGCCCAGATATATTTAGGTCTCAGGCCCTGTTAGTCAGCCAGTGGTCAGCAGACCATCAATGGACATCAGAAAATGATCTGAAAGAGCACGACCCCTAAAACTCAACACAGAACTTCATCTGAGCCCTCATCAGTCCAAAGCACTATGGACTATTTCTGATATCCCAGTTGTTATATTCTGGAATATCCTGGGCAACAGCACCTCATGTTCAGAATTCATTTCACTATAAAGCCCAGACTCTTTCTTGCAGACCCATTATCTAGCCAGCATTCCATCTTATGCTTGAGGTTATCCTTCCTTAAGTGTAATATTTTGCATGTACTGCTATTACAGTTCTCTGTATTTATGTCAAACTGCCCCCTTAATGTAGCATGACCATGTAGAAACCCATTTTCTCAAGTGCTTGAGTCAAATTTCACTCTTACCAAAGAAGAACATTAGACTAGTTGAATATCATTTGTTCTGGATAAATTCACATTTCCTTTTTTCATCACATTATCATTCTGCGGTTGCTGTTTTATGAAGCACTTGAATTGTTTGCAGTACTTCTCAAAGCATTTGAGATATGTGAGGCAGGTTGGCTGATCTGTAATTCTTGGTACCTCTTAATTCTTCTGTGTGATCTTAAATACACTAGTTAATATTTCAGAAAAGACTGTGGCTAGTTCTTTAATTATACCAGAGCAAACATCCCCAGGACTTCCTGCTCTGTGTACATGCACTTTATTCAAATGTTCCTTCACTTCTTTTCCATGTCTTTGCTCACTTTTTGTGTGATGGATTTTTGTTGTCAGATAACCAAGAAGCTCCTGACTCAGACCCCCTGATTTCTTCCAATGCTGTCCTCCTTGCCAGCAGGATAGCTTCCTATGGGACCTTTAAACAATTTCCAAACTGCCTGTTTCCTTAAGCTCCTTTCAGCTCCTCCCTGTAGAACCTTCCCTATCAATTCCCCAGTGTGAGGAAATCTGCCTTACAGGAGTCATTTGGTCTTGCTCTCCTCCTCTCAACCCTCCTTTTTCTACAGACACATGAGCTCCAATTGCCTTCTTGCAAGTTTCTCTTTATTAGTCCTATCTATCATAGCTTATCTGGCCATGTCTCCTGAAACTGCCTCCACTCTTTGAAACAAAAAAGTTGTCCCAACACATTACAAAAAACTTGAAGAACTGTCCATGCTGTGCTGTTGGGTTTTGTTATTTTTTGTCTTACAGCAGGTATCTGGTTAGATAAAGTCCTCAATTACCACTACCTCATATCCTCAGGACACTTCCAGTGGTTGCTCAGAAAACATGACATCGACCTCCTCCTCCTCATTAAGTAACCTTTAGTAGATCTTTACAGTTCCTCTCTATTTTATCTTCAACAGCTCTCTCTCCCCTCTTTTTGGCCTTATATACATTCCTAATATACCACATAATACTCTTCCTTTTTTTTCCTGCCTGTCCTTCCTACACAAATTATGCTCTCTCTGCTAATACTGAAGTGCTGCAATTTATTCCACTGAGTCTGTGTGATGCTGATTAAACTGTAGCCTTTGTTGTGTCCCAAGACTTCTAGTTCTTCCTGTTTATTCTCCATACTCTTAGCATTAGTGTAAAGACATCTCAGATGTTTGGCAGTTTGCCCTGACATTATCCCTTTTGTTCTTCTATGGCCCTCCTGCAATTTCCCACTTCCACTGTAGAAATCTGGTGTCAACCAGACCTCCAGTTTTCATATTCACCTGAGGTCTTTCCTGCCCACCCTGTCAAGAACTGGTGTCCTAAGAGTCTTCTCACTCATTCTTCCCTGGTAATAAAATTCTCATGTTCTGAAAAACATTTTTTTTTTCACTGATTAAACAATGTTCCATAGGATAGAGATTCTCCTAAGGGTCCTCCTAAAAAGTGGCATACAAAGCTGTTAGCAGGAAAGTGATCTTACTGGATAAAAGTCCCCAGTCCAATTTCAGATTTCTGTTTCAGAGAGAAGGCTGACAGTGTTCATAGTTTAAACGAACGCTAGTTTCATCAAAATGCTAGCCCGTGGGCAAATACAGGGTCCCATACTCTTCATCAGGCTGACGTGCAAAATTCGCTCTGGTTAAAACCTTGGGAGAGCCCTTTCTAATTCCCAGTAGTATAATACACTACATAGTAACATATATTAACTAAGACAGTGGTACTTTTCAGGGCTGCAGTCATCAAGGACCAGGCAGATGATGAGCATAGCAGGGATATATGTTGACTCTCCTCGCTCACAATTATGAACAGCTGGAACATCCTCAGTTTACAATGGGTCTGACACTGCAAAGAAACAAGAACAAATATTTGGAAATCTAATCATATAATATAGCTGAATGCTGACAAGAGGACTCCACTCTAGGGGAGTATGCTCCTTTATAGCACATGGCTGCTATGTGACAGAACAAACTACACGCTATTGAAATCTGCTGTCCTGCTGCACGGCTTCTGAATGATTGACAAGGGTGAAGTTCAGTCACTTGACATCCTCAAGGCTTCAGATGTGCTTCTGAAGCAAAAAGTAAGAGCTTATGAAGGAAGATGCTTCATAAAATGTGATCAACTCTGTCCCTCAGATAACACTTAAGGTTAAACATTGAGGTGTTAAAAATAAACATGCTTATTGTATACATTTCATTAAACAGACCAACCTCTCATCTACGTGGGGATAATGAAGAGAAAGACTGGATCTACTCTTCATGAGGGGGTTCCAGAATTTTCCCACAAAAGACATTTTCAAAAATATACTCCTCCTATAAATCAACGTTAAGAGGGAGTCTGTGACCCAAAAAGGAGCAATACTTAAAAAGAGCTTAAGGCCCGTGCTATTTTTTTCATTCACGTAGTCAGAATTTAATGGTTCCAGTGCATATCTACATTTCAAAGATGAGCCAGTGGTTTTCTTGTGTTTGAGCAACACAGCCAGCATGATGGATGTGTTGTGTAACGTCTGCTGATACGTATCACACCATCAGCCAGACTCACTTCAGCTGTCTTCTGTCCGCTGGTGTCTATTCCCACTACTTCATAGATTCTGCTCCCTCTTCTGGCCAGCAACATAATAAAAGAAATCATTTCCCTTTTTTAAATATGATTTTGAGCATGGGGAGTTGAGAAATGGAAAAGAAAATTCATATTACTTTGGCAGGACAAAGAGATCTGAGCTGCGCATCCACTGAATTTCCATATTTGGATTTCTCTGTAACAAAGGCTTGCAGTATTTGTGGTAAAAGCTGAAAAAATAATTACTGGTATTTTTTGTTCAGTTTACTTGTTAGCTCTTGGGGGGAAGGGTGGGAGAGAGGAAGGGAGGTATAGGGAAGGAAAGCCCATCGATCAGCTTTGCTGTATCTTTTCAATTCTTCTAGGCACTGTACTGCTCCTTCTCAGTTTTGTGCAAAAGAATATTGCAGACCTAAAAAAGGAAACGAGCAGAGATCCCATCTTTAGGAATAGCAGACTTGCCAAAATGGGCTCAGATAATGTTTTTTATATATATGTGTGTGTGTATATATATATATAATGTTATCCAGAGCACATGCTCAGAAAGGCCCATATTTCCTCTCAGTAAGCAAAATCCAAAAGGTTTGTCTCCAAAGCAAATACTGCAGATTCTGACTATTTTTGCTTTTTTTCAGGTCCTCCCACTTCCCTTGGAGGTTAACAAGCACAGACCAGACATTTGGGACAAAGGGCTTTCAAACCTTTTCTGGCCGTTAAAGATGCCACCAGAGATTCAGCTAATGTAGAAGGTACAAACTGCTCTACACTGTACATCCAAGGCAGCAAAATCTTCTCTATTGCCTCTTCAAAGACTTCCTCTGAGGAGAGATTTCTTAGGCCTCCCACAGTTGAACTTTGTCCCATGAAGCTCTCCAAAGCCACGTCTGAGGCAGCACAGAAAGAGCAACTCAGTGACAGTACAGCTTGCTACCGAGTGTGCGACGTACCGGCTTGCAATAGAAGTGATATCGATTTTTACATGGGAAGGAAATTGCACTGAAAATCTGAGTGAATGTTTTGAGCCAAAGCATTGTCTGTACACATGATGATTCATTTGTTCATTGGAGAGCAAAAGAAAGAGATGATTCATTCAGCATTTGTTATCTGTGAATTCTGTAAAATTTCATATTTTTACACCATGTTCGTTTTTAGTTGACAGAGTCTTACGTCTCTTGATTACCTTTCCTCAGAGAGCACATTGCAGCCTATTGGGCATCATTTGCCCATTGTTTTCCTTCATAAAGACAGCAGGAGCTTGATCTCTAGCAGAAAACTGAACTGGTGTGGTCGGAGCAGCAACCAAAGTTCACACCGGTCAGAGCTGCAAACAGTGAACCCAGCTTTAAAACTAAAGCTGTTTTTAAAGCTGCGATTTCCGTATCTACTATTAGTCATGAACTTGAAACACTATTAAGTACTAGAAAGAAATATTCCTCTGGCAGTTGTAACAGTTCTAAGGCTGGACTCTTCTACAGGTCTCTCAGCTGCTGCTATTCAAACACTTGGGCCTGATTCTGCAATCCTTTGTTTAAGCACCAGTCCGAGGGGGTGAAAGTCGTCTGGTGAAAAATGTGTGTGATCAGATCCTGTGATATGGCAAAAAAAATCCACTTTCCATGAAAAGAACTTTTTTTTTCCAACACATTCCACAAGGTGCACAGCTCTTTCAGACCTTCTGCATATAAGATGAGGCGCTTTTTTCTTTTTTTTTTTTTTTGGAGAGTGGGACTCACAGCCCCCACGCTGCTTGCACCACCTTCTCCTCACACACTGCTGCAAGAGGAGGGGAATCCTTCTCTTGCTGAAACAGCTACTCATTGAATAGTTCTTCATTATCTAAGAGACAGCCAGGAAATATTTAATAAATATATTACCCATTGTATCAAAATAAATATCATTTATAAAACATTCATTGTCTTTTGCTCATCATCATCATACAGTGTATATAAATGTGCCCAGTACAGATTAGATTTACAAAGGTTTGCCTGAATTCTCCCCCTTAATGCATTCTCCCACTTACAGTAATCATTGCGTAAAAACATAATGCAGCATAATGCCACCGGCATATACCAAAGACGAAACCAAAGATCTTGTGAGAGTACAAAAAGTCTTCAGGTAGAAGGAATGGCTTTAGGTACGTCTTGAAGTGGCACTTGCTCCAACTCAGCTCTTCAGCATTTTAGAACTGGAGCCAATGTTTACTTGTGAACTCAGAATTACTTAACCAAATAATAGAACATATAAAAGCAAGCTGTCTTTTTGGAAAAAAAAAACGTTTAATAATACAGTAATAGTTGTAGTATCGTCCAGTAAAGGTGTATTGTAAAAATGTTCTGAAGATTAATTTACCTCAGATAACTTTAGAGTCGTAAATACTTGCATTATAGTGAGGTAGACAGTAAAAAAAAAAAAAAGTTCTTTTCTCCATTATTAGCACAGAATTTAAATCTCGTAATAATATCTTCAGGAAATGATAATGTTAAGCAAGGATGAAATATTTGATTAATGCTTAATTCTGTACAACTCAAATATAAACTTTTAAAAATATTAGAAATTATAACATTTCGAGTGCATATAATGTTTTGTACATTAAAAAAGAAATGCATGTTGTTCATCTCCATTTTGCACTTTCAGTCTGTTTAAATAAACAAATATTTACAACTTTTATATGAACAACAGTGCATCCAAAGCAAAATGTGCATTTTAAATTATTGCTTCTGATCAAGTTTTTTTATTAGCATTTTATATTATTATTCTCTCATCTTTTTAAAATTTTTTTCCACCAGTTTGTAGCTCTGCGAAACCAGATGAGCCAACAATTCTAGAAATCAATGGGGAAAAGCCTGAAACTACGAACATAATAGTTATATTAAGAAAGGGCTAGGCATGCTTCGAAGTGCACTTTCCTCGTGTGAAGACACAGCTGAGACCAAAGGTGAGAAAGAAACAGAAATCTTACATAAAACGCCTTTTCCAGCACGACATTGGCGTATAATACTGCTGCAGGTTGCGAGGGCTGCAGAGCTAGAGCTACCCAGAGATCTGGTACCGGCATCCTCGCACTGTTCGTGAAATCCTAAAGAGTTTCCTTTCCAATCCACCCAGGTTGTGCTTTCTGCAACACTTCGCTCTTCACAGTTTTTCATTGCCGTCTTAAAATAAAACCTAACTGGTAATTACAATCTTGAGCATTTTTTTTT
>NW_020799095.1:129241111-129252309 GCF_003259725.1 Athene cunicularia
ACCCAGCCCGCCCCCGCGGGGCGGTCCGCGGCGGGGCGGGACACCCTGCGGTCGGGTGCTTGGGGGTCCCTTTTCTCCCTCCTCGCTGTGGACTCCACGCGGGAAGTGGACCCGAGGGCCGGGGAGATGCTGCGCGTCCGGTTGCCGCCCTGCGGGTGCCGCTTCTCATCACCCGGCCGATGCTTTGGTGCGTCCAGGTGCCTCTTGGGTGCTGCAGTTTCGGGTGTGGGCAGACTCGTGCGGCGCTAAGGATCTTGCTAGAGGCTCTCCATGTTCCCACGGCCATGTGCCCGAGAGATGGGCACAAAGCAGGAGTCTCTCAAGATGGAGAATTTGGTAGAAAGCGGGGGTCTTGCCTTGGAATGCACCAGGGCCCAGCTAGTGGGCAACCTTGAGGTGGGCCCTGCCACCCATCAGAGAGGGAAGGGAAAGCACAGGAGAGCAGAGCCAGAGACCGTTCTCCTTCTCTCAGCATCTGCACAGCCACCTACTGGGGACCAGTCTTGAGAGGAGCATGGTGACAGGCTGGAGCTTGGGAAAATGCAGTGCAGGGCAGTGCTGGGCAGGCAGCACTGCAAGATAATCAGGGCAGCCCAGGCAGGAAAGCCTCAAAGAAGGGCACAGATCCTTGAGCTGGTCATGCAGACGACAGCAGTGGAGCAGGAGGATTCACCCACCCCTTTTCGTTTGGCTTTTCAGAGGTGCACCCACCAGTGTGTCAGATATCCAAATAGCTTAATCCAACCACCTATCTAGGGTCCACCACCATGGTAACAAGCTTGCATTACCCTACCTGTCCTGTTCCCTCCTTGCTTATTCCTGACCTCTTTCTCATCCTCCTGCCTGAACCATGGCACTGCTGCTGCTGGCAGCCACAAGTCACCCTCCTCTGCTTCCCCACATTGGTTTCCTTTGCCCTGTGTTGAGCTTCCCTCCTCTTCTCTCTTGATCTCCCATTCTCCACTCCTTCTTGTCTCTCCTATCTCCCCAGCTCTGCCACTGGTGGATTTTCCTCTCATTCCAGAAAGAGAAGCTGCAGCCTGAGGGTTGTACGTGTTTAGCAGTGGAAGCTCAGTCCATAGCAAATAAAGGGAATCTGGCTTTCACCCCACGTTGAATCTGACATCTCTGACCACACACCTCCATCAGATGCTTTCATGGGCCAGGCAGTCATGCACTGGACTTTCTTGCAATTTTCTTCTCCCTTTTCCACCAAGACAGGGCAACTTATGCCTGGGCTTTTGGCACCGCTCCCAGTGCAACACACACATCAGTGGGATGAGGCAGACCTAGCCAGGGCATTAGCCTGGTAGGTCCCAGTTTGCCTGTAGGGATCTCAGTCCCATCAGGCTCCCTCAGGTCTTGGGGAGAGATGCTAGGGGAGATGAAGAGCATGAGGGGGGACATTA
Organism: Athene cunicularia; assembly: GCF_003259725.1. Taxonomy (NCBI): domain Eukaryota; kingdom Metazoa; phylum Chordata; class Aves; order Strigiformes; family Strigidae; genus Athene; species Athene cunicularia. The sequence goes on from NW_020799095.1 coordinate 129,242,521, forward strand.
AAAGCAAGTCAAGGACTCAGGTTCCAAGTCACCCCAGCTGCATCTCTGCTAGGCAGGGGCTCACACGCTGGCCTGCAGCCCTCCACTCAGGGCTTAGCGAGATCCCTGGTGTGGTTTTAGCCCATGCCAGTTAGCACTTTCCCAGCCAGCACCCAGGCCTGTTACAAGTTATGGCTTGTGCCAGGGGCTGTCCCTAGACGGCCATTTGAATGTGACCGTGTGGATGTGGGATACATCGTATAGCTTGGATTAGAGAACGGGGCCTGTCATTGCCTTGGCTTCTTTTTAGTAGGATAGATGTACTGCGAGGTGCTGGCAGATGAACTGTGAAGGAACAGGGCTACAAAAGAGTATCAGTGACAGTGCAGAAATGAGGCAAGTGTTCTGCAAAACCAATTCCCACATCACTCCATTCAATTTTTTCACCCCCTTTTATTTATTGTGCTTTCACTCCTTCTGCCTATCCCCTGACTTTACAGCCGCCCTCCTGACAATTCCCTTCTCTTTTTATCAGCTGCTTTCTGCTCTGGGACATTCCCCCCTCCTCCTGTCCCTTCGGCTTCACTTTTCTGATGCCTCGCTTCTGTTACTTCTACTCCCCTTTGCCACTCCCATCCTCTCTGCTCTGTACTTAGCATTTCAGCTATTTTTTCTTGCCATGACCCAGTTCCTTCCGGAGCCTTATCATCACTTTTTTGTTTCCTTCTGCCCCTTTTTGTGCCCTCTTCACTTATTCCATGCTCCTGCCTGCTATCTCCAATCAGCTGCCCAGCTCTAGTTTCTTCTCTGCCAACTTTTGCCCAACCCTAGTCCCCCAGGCTCTTTCTTTTCTCTCCTGCTGCATTTCATTGTCCTATTTTCCTTTTCTGATATTGTTTCCACTTCCCACATCCCCTCCTTGCGGTCCCCAGTGCTGCTGCTGTACGGCTGCCCTTTCCCACTCCCACCCCGCTGGTTTCCAGGGTCTCCTCGCTGCTCCCGGAGTGTCTGTTCCCTTCCTGCCTTTGTCTCTTGCTCTGTCTCTCCTCTTCCCTCTTTGTTCTCGGCTTTTTCCTCCTCCTCTCCCAAGGGAAGGTGGTTTCATACTAATGCAAAGCTGCAAGGGTCGAGTGGTCTCGAGAGCAACTTCCATCAGCCTGATTTCATTTCTACCTGCTGCTTTTGCACATTTTAACGCATTCTCTAAAATTGACTTGGGTGGCTGCTTTTCACCCTCGCTTCTTTACTGGGGGCCTGACTCGAAGCCTTCTGCAGACAAGGAGGTCTTTTCCCTGGCTCCAGCAATTTTTCAGGCAGGACAGAGGCTGGAAGAGTCACACGTGCTGTTGTTATCACCGCAAGACAGCAATGCTCACCAGATGATAGTGTAGCCAGGTAGTAGTGATTGCTATACAGTAGGCAGTGCTGCTCCCCTGCCTGTTTCTCACAGAGTTAGGCCCCATTGCTCAGGGTGTCCCCTTGCCGTTTCAGAAAACAATTCCATTGTTTGATACAGTTAATTGCCAGGATAGTAATTTAAGGGAACGATAGAGCATAGGGAACCGAGAAGATGTAGCAATTGTGGTGCCTTATGCAGCTATGCAGTCAGATCACTGCGAGGGACTTGAATATATAAAACCATTTCAAGAAGTTTTGGTTTTGATTGGCAATGAGAAAACCACGTGGAACTGGACCTGGGAACTGCAGGCAAGAGCAGGCACCTCACAGGGCAGTGCAAGAATGAATCAGCGCCTGTGAAACACTTGGGATCCTGGCTTCAGAGCTCAGCAAAGGGCATAATAATGGCAGCAACAATAAAATTAAAAAAAAAAAAAAAAAACAAAAAACAACCCAAAAAACCAGTAAAATAATAGCAGCCACCAGAAAAGAAGAATAGCATTTTTTAAAATTATTTCCTTTCCGGTTTTCTCAACAATAAAAGTTGGCTGGATTTCAGTTTATAATTGCATTATAAATATTTTGTAACATTTTTTTTTATTTCAAATATGTTTCTCCAAACTAAAGCAATTTAAAACTGCAGTTTTAAAACCAGTTTCATTAATTTCCTTGCAGTAGCACACACAGTTTTCACATCTTCCAAATTTTTTCCTTTCTGTGAGTTTCCTACTCTCGGGAAAAGAAAAATAAGCAGAGGCAAATTTTAAAATCCAGGAGACAGCCAAAATCAAATGTATTTTTTTTTCTCCTGGAAGTTTAATAGAAATTTCTCTTGTTATAACCATAAAGTGCACAGCGATGTTGAGGACTAGTGTCAGAGGTTAAAATTCATCCCTGTGCAAGTGGCCAAGTCAAGGCCTAAGCATCACTCATTTTACCTCTGGTTTGTGGAAGACTAACTGTGGTGCATGAGTGGCATTGGTACAGAGCTGGTTGGTTTGGAGACAGTCCCTCTTAATATCTTTTACTTTTTTGCAGCTAGCTTGTGGTTTATTTTAATATGAATGATCCATGGTAGTGTTCTTATTTTTGAGAAGCAAAATTATTTTCTATTAGGATGACTAGAAAATGTACCACTCAAAGTATGGGCTTCTTCCCCCTTTACCACAAAAAGCTCTGAGAAGGATGTGGCCACACCACATAATCGGCAGGTAGGGATTCCTACTGGCAGAGCAGTTAGTGCAACATTTTCTGAAGTGCCTGTGTAGTCCTTCTGTGCTGATTTTCAGCGAAACACCAGCTTTCACAAGCCTTGGCTTTGAAAATGGGATTTGTCTTTTAAAGGCCCCAGATCTGAGGCATCAAACTCCTATCTGGTTTAGCTTCAACATTTTTAGCATCTCTGCTTCCTTGCTGCAGTGATCCTGAAAAGGTTGTTTTTCAGTGCTCCATACTAACAGGAATATTTGTTTTCAGAAGGTAGATTTTGACCCAGAGGTTCTTCCTCTTCCCCAGATGGACCTTCCCTCATGGGTAATGTGCCAGCAACTCCCCCTGACTCACTCCCATCCCCGGCTGCCCTGCTCTCCACTAAGAGCATCCCTGGGGACAGAGCACCAAGCTCCCTTCTCTGCTGTCTTCATTCTGGACCATCGCATTAACAATTTTTTTTTTTTCTTAATACAGCAAACCATCAATTTTTTCTCAGTATATTTCTTTCAGCCTGCTCATGCTCCAAGCTGTTAACATAAACCTCAAAAATCTAAGCGGACCAAGAATTTAAACTGTCAAAACTACATCATGTGAACTAGCAGGAGGTGAAGGAGCACACCCAAATAAATAGGGTTGCTTTAGGAGAGTCTGAACTAGCTCCCATATTGTGGTCCTCCAAGGAAAGTTCTGTTTCACTTTCCAAGTATCCTGCAATGGATCTGTGCCTCTCCCAGCGCCTCACGGCCCGCAGGGCTCTTCCAGGCGAGTCTCCTGTGCTCCAGCTCGGCAGAGGCTTGTGTAGCCCCACAGCGCAAGGACGGCTTTCCCATTTCTCTTCCTTTTGCTCCTGCTTTTGGTGGTTAGGCTTTTCACAAGAAAAGTCGGGAAAAGTAGCAGGGCTAATCCTACACACCACTGTTGCTTTTTACAGTGTTTTATTTTGCCATGAACCAGTGGCAACGTTGCTTCTCTGCAAGCTCTCTGCATTTTTGTCACTGTCTTAGATTAGAAACATATTGTCTCTCACTCACAGTTAAAAACTTAATATATGGGCACAAAGAGTGAAGCCACTCCTGCATTCTTGGTGCGTCAAAACACGTCCTGACATCAGGGACACAAACTGTGTCATATAGAGCAGGAGAAAGGGAAGAGGTTTGCAAGACTGGTTCTGCTTTCGTTTGTTCTGGTGTAGAAAATTAAAATGATGTAGGAAATTGTCTTTCCTGTTTAGGATAGATTTGGTTTTGAAAAATTACTGCTAACTTTGTAAACATTAAAATAGAAGCAATAAAGATGTGAAATTTCACACAGGGGATCTACAATGTTTGTATAATTATAAGCATATGGTTACTTTACATGAGGTCTCTGTTATACTTTTATTTACTAGTGCTTGGGGAAAACAGAGGTTCTCAAATTCAGTGTTTATTTACATGTGTAGGGAATGTCACAGTTCCCATTAACCTGTCATAGTCTGCATTTCTGTCTCGGAGCGCCAGCTATATAAATTGAACCCCCAGTTATACTATAATTTCTAATTTGTTCAGCTACACTGCTAACTCAGACAATTTCTGTCGTTTCTAAATAATGTATATCCTGCTGCCGGTGGCAGGACGGGAACCACTTACTGCCTCGGTGCCTTCTCATTTCAGCTCTTGGGGGACTAAAAGTGAAAGGCTGTTCCTTCGATGCAGGTTTCTCTCTTCTGAGGACTTTGGTGGCACTTTAATTTATTGTTTTCTTTTTAGTCTGACTTTCCACTAGGCTGCAAGCCCAGCCCCAGAGGATATTCGGCATTTCTTCTTCGGTGCAGAGTATCCACAATTCCTAATTTTGTAGGACACAAAAGGACCTCAGTCCCAGCAGGATCCAGACCTCCATTTGTGGGCTGAATTATACTTTTTGTTGTCTTTAATACTTAGTGGCTATATGTCTAGGGCTTCAGTGCAGTGAGTGCAGGAGCTCACATATGCATAGTAACTTCTGATCTCAGAAAAAATGTGGAATAATTTGCAGACATTTCCTGGACTTTTACATTCTACATAAGGATACTTACAGTTTTGATAAGCTAGATTTCACTGGAGATTTCAGATTTTTTACGCGGTGAGTACCTCAGTTTAGGCTTACAGCTTTGGCTTCACTCAAGCCGGTGCTATGAAACGATGCTCATTGTCACAAATGATCACAACCACATGTTCTGCCTGAAGAGGGACAGGGACATACAGCAAATCCTTTTTTTAAAAAAGATGACGGATTCTGCACAAAATGCTGCATCATCACAGTTTGGCCTAACAGCATGAAGGAATTTATTTGCATCTTTTTATTTTACAATTTTTTTTCTCGCTCCTCTCATCTCCCTCGCTTCTCTGTCACCGCTTCAGCACTGTACGGGCACTCTGAGAACGGCAGCCGGGTTTTCTTGCAGGCCCTGACTTTAAGGCATCTCAGTTACTGTCCTGTTACCAGTGTTGGTATGCAGGCAAGCAGCTTTCTGAAGACCCCAAAGATCTTCCAGTCTCATCCATACTCATGCTAGCTCAGGAGTTTCACTCCAACTTTGCTTGCTTCTATCTCTGCCTCATTCCTTGTTTCAACTGTGAACTCTTCAGGTCAGGCGCTGCTTCCCACCATATCACTGCTATTTAATTTTTTTCTTGGTAGGGAAAATTAAATTTTTCCTTATGTTTATTCAGTTCAAAGCAGTCCACCAGTGCCAGCTCTGCTGAGCCCACTGGGTATTATTTACCACCTTCCTGGGCAAGGAGCTGCAGCTGTTTCCCCTAAAGAAATCCCTTTAGGACCAACATAGAAGTCTTACTACATACAGACCTAAACCAGGGAGTACCAACTGAGAAACCTCTGGCAAAGGAAACTAGCTCCTGGGAAGTACAAAATTCACGTTGACCTTTGCCGATGCTTTGGTGTTGGAAGGAGCTGTGCTGCAGCAGTGACCAGGCTGGGGACATTCCCTGATCAGGAATGGATCCCTGCCTGAAGATGGTGGCAGGGGAAGGCTGAAACATGCGATAGTGACAGCTGTCATGTTAATTCCACTTTTTCCTCCCTATTCTGTTTTTTGTTGGGTTTACTGAGGATAGGAGATAAAATGCATAGAGGGGAAGAGAAGGGGATCAAGGAAGGAGATGAAAAGGCAGGCTGGCAGCCGTTTTATATCAGAAGGTTAGCTGTCAGCTGGATCCCTGCTAAATAGAGGGGCACCCTCAGTGTGAATTCAACTCCATCTCAGTAAACATCCCCACATGCTGGAAATGTTTCTTTTCCATTTTTGCAGTTTAAAATCTCTGTGATTTTAAAAAGTGACTTCTCCTACCCCTAGTACAGTGTGAGACAGGCAGAGACAGGCAAAGCCATCAACTTTTCCTGGGGAAACAGAGTATTTCTCCAAGAGGGCAGTGCAAGAGCACACAGCCCCACACCAAGCCAGCTGCCACAGAGAATCTTCCCTGCCATGCAGACTAGTGATGCCCCAACCTGAGCCAGCTGTGGTGTCCACATCCTTTTCTGATCCCAAATTAATTCAGTTATTTTGCTGAGTAAAAGATGATTAAACAAGCACGAATATTTTATTGTTAGAGGCTTCCTATTAAACCATGACTATAAAAACTGGCACAGGGCGAATAAAGCTTCCTCAAGCTGAGCATGTTAACAGCTATGTTTCCTTAAACATTGTCCGCAAAATGCATTGGCTGACCAAAATGTTTATCAGTGCTACCTCTCAGGAAACTGAACTAGCTTATTTTCAGTTTCTCTGACTGCCTTATATTTAGTGCAGTAATGTGGTTACCTTTTACATAAAACTGCATCATTAAATAGATTCCTCAAATGATTTTCAACACCACAAAGGCAAAAGACTAATGTAAAAGAATGCCGAGGCTGAAAAAGAAGCATTCACCAGTCAGAACACAAAAACCCCTCTCGCCTGTAGCGTATTTTGATTCCTTTGCAGTTTAAACATAATTCTGGATTCCCTTATTTGAAACACTTGTTCTGGGATTAATTAAATCAGCTGGTCTGATCTTTGAGCTACTGATATGTATACTTATTCTTTCTTAATGTAGGGTGGTGGGTTTTTTTTCTATATACAGGAGAAGTGGTAGAAAGCCAGAGCAATGCCAGCGTGCTGTAGCAAACAAAGAACTCTAAAGCAGAAGTAGATGGCAGAACGCTGCTCCTCCACGCTGATGCCAATGCTGCCCCGGCACAGGGAATCATGCTCCTTCCCCTCCTACCACCACACATGCACGGCTGCTGGCATGGGCAAATGCCACCAAAGCAGAAGGGAACCAAGAAAGATGGCAGGCTAAAAATGTTAGTGTATTTAAAAGCAGAAAATGTGGGCACTGCTTTTATCCTGGGCATTTTATCTGTGGCAATCAAGCAGTGAAAATGTCCTTTAGGAAAGCCAAGCTGAAACTGCAAACAATGTAGATAACAACCCCCACGCTCGCTGCGGATGAAACAGAGAATAAATTTGCAATACTTCAGGAGGTGTTGGTTTGCCTCTGAATTTACAAAGTCCAGAGAGATTTATTCATTCTGGGACAGAGCCCAAAGCCATCCCTAGGCAAGGGGAGTCTTGGCTAGGGCAGAGGGTTGACCTTTTTATGGCAGGGCTGGTCTACGGTGATCGGAAAAGAGCTGCTTCCGTTCAACCCGCGTCTGCTTCGCACGGGGAAACACGCAAATGTTGCTCTCACTGACGTTAATGGGAATTATGGTTGCAGTTTAACTTCCTCACATGCCAAGGTATCCCACAGGTATCAGCTCGGGTATGTGTATACAAATTAGATCTTAAAGCTGCACACATTTTTCCCCTTTATAAAAGAAGACCAGGGACTCTATAACTGCTAAGTACAGGCTGTCTGAAAGGTGTTTTATTAACTAAAGTTGGGGAAGAAAATGAAACTGAAAAGAATACGACTGCATATTAAACTACATGAAGTGGTCATGACAACTGGGGATCTTGGTATCATAAAATTTTAACAGCTGGATGCAATCAATGGGGATTTTCCATTTTTCTTTTTTGTTAAGCTTAAGAAAGAAAGGAGGGGGGAAGAGAAAAGCTTAATTTTAGTAAAGCAAGTTCTTCATCCAGCTCAGCTTTCTTTGCTCAATATCAGAAGTTGTCTTTATTTCTCTATAAATCTCAGCACTGCCTATGCTAGGGCAATGCTGTCCCTTTCCCAGGGCAGGGATTCCACAGCAGGAGGTGTTCAATATGCGAAATAGCAGCACAACAAGGAATGGAAACCAGATAAATGCATGTTGTCGGGAGACTTCCCCAGCATGTATGCAATTGTCAGAACTTACCAAATAATTAACCGACATCAAATTTTGCCTCAAACTTCATAAAAACTTATCTGTGCCTGAAACCTCACAGTAGTTCTTCAGCAAAAGGTCTAAGTTCCAGGGTAAGTCAATAGAAATGCTTCACTATTTGGCTGGGCATCTTCCATTTCATCGCATGTAATCACAATCTGGGCTTTCCCTTATGTACATTTGTTTTGCTTTAGCACTGCTTACTTCTTGGTGATGTCAACACTTGCTTTGAGGTAGCTGAAGAAATATTTCACAGACTGAGCTTTATCAGAGCTATAGAAAAGGAGAGCATTGGCCAAAAATAATGTAATGGGCTTCTTACCAAAAAAATTAATGCATATGTTTAGAAAACAAGTCCAGAATTGTATATAACTTACTGGAATCATGTTCCTTGATAGCTCCATTGAGGACTGTCTTATTCATTCAGGGAGTAATGGGATATTATTCAGCACGAGTAAGTTTGATGGCTCTCAGTCTGACTCTTATGGCTTAGCTCAGGCAGCCTTGTGAACAAGCATGTTTCCTCAGTTTGTTGTTATTTCCATGTGTGTTAAAATTGAAAGCAACTCCAAACTTCTGACTTCACCTTCCAATGGTTGCATGTGAATGTTTGTTTATTAAAATAACTTCATTTTTCATTTACTGATGCTTCACGAAGTCTACAACAGCATCTACACATCTGAGGCAAATCTGCTGTTCTTGCTGCATTTCCAGCCTGTCCAAACCCCACTTGTCTCCAAAGTGACAGGATTTCCAGAGCAGTGGTTGGGTTCTGGATAAACTCCTAAGCTCCAGTTTTGAGAACTGCCCTTGCCTGTCCTGAGGGACTTGGCGCTGCGCACTCGTACCAGGGCTCAGAGCAAGGCAGGATGGAGCACTGAAGCTGCAAGAAGAACAGATGTCAGTGTGGGGAATTTTCACCTTCAGTCTCCCAGTTCCTCAGTGGGTTGTTCTAAATCTTGTTTTCCATGCTTCTCCCACAAAAGACATTTGGAAACACCTGTAGGAGGGCCAAAATAAACATCAGCAGATGGTGACTGGAAAATGTCATGGGCTGCCCTTTGCCCAGGTGCCTGGAGGGGAGCAGAGCACATCACAGGGAGAGCTGGTAGTGCCCGCAGCAGTGGGCTGTGGAGAAAACAACTGGTGGGCAACAAAATGCTGGCTGGGCCCAGTGACTGCTGAGAGCTGGGGTGGGGATCTGGTCTCTGAATTTGGGGGAACACATCTGGGCTGGAATGGACTTCTGAACTGTGTGCTTGCTTCAATACCAAATGTGTCTGAACTGAAGTGAGCTGTTGCTAAATGACATTGTGAAGCTGCAAGTGTCTTGGGCAGAGATGGGAGCTCAGAGCCGCCCGCACAGAATAAAATGATCAGAGGGAAGAGCCAAGAAACATGCTTGTCTATGGAAGGCCAGTAGGATCAAACCACAGTGGCTGAACTACATGATGTATTGTAGAGGCTGGCATGAGGCACGGGGCGGTGAGGAGGCTTTTTCTTCTGTTCCAGGAGAAATTACTGAGCCTTTCCATATGTCATTCAAAATGAACTAACAGAACCCGGGTGAAAAACCGGGGCGGCCCGTGAGTAAACCCTCCAGGGAATATGTTCCACTGAAAACAAGGATCATACTCGGACCTCACTGAGTCACTAGAACGCCCCAGGCATCGGCGGGGTACCGAGCACCGAATGGGCTGTGGCGGAGCCGGCCCTCAGGCTCCGAGCAGGCTTTTCCACTTAGGGCCACGACGGGCCCCTGCACCGGGGGGGGGACACGGGGTACCGGCGCTCCTCTTTCCTGACCGCCCCCTCGCACCTCCCGCTGACAGACGGCGCGGAGAGCCCGGAGTGCTCCGGCCG
>NW_020799095.1:129252359-129280082 GCF_003259725.1 Athene cunicularia
CCCTCCACCCCCACCGCCTCACCCAGCCACCCCCACACACACACCCCGTGACGGGGGGGACACCCCGGGGAGCCCCCGACCCCGCCCCACCGTGTGCGCCGCGAGTCCGCTTCTAACACACCAGCACACACAGAGGCGCGCCCACGTTCTTCTGAGTGTCTCCCGAATGCCCGTGACAGCCACACCGGTCTGCACGAGGACGGTTTGCTTAATTTCATGTTCTCTGGGGTGGGACTGTACCGCTGAAGTGCCATGACTTCACCATAATCTCTGACTTAATTTCTGTGTTCGTTAGTCCTGTGTTCATTTCTGTGCTCAAAGCAGAGCCCGCAGTCTGATTTTTCCCTGTGATGCTCGCCCAGCGCTCTCCGAGGATTAAACAGGGATGACAGCAGAGACGTGAAGCAGCTACAGAAAGCATCCAAGGTGAGGAAACAAGAAGGTAAAGGTTGAAACAGCAGGCATCCATCCCAGAAATCACATAAGCCATTCACAGTGCAGGGGAATCATGAGGTAAGGGCTTCTCTCACAATAATGAAGAGGAGAGATGCAGGGCTGTGAAAAATTGAAAGTTATTTTCCTACGCTTAGTCTAAGTCCTGAAATAGTGAAAAGTTTGGGGAAGAGCAGCTCAGTATGTGCCGGTCCATGGACACCATCAACCTGACGGGTGCAAGAGCTATGCAAGGGACGCCTGCGGCCTTTGCTGCAGGTGCTTTTTCAGAGAATACAAACATTCTGAGGATTCATGCTTTTTTGCATGTCCCCAAAGGACAACTTATAAACCCCGTGAGAACTCTGCCTTAGCTTGCAGGCTTACAAAGGTACACTGCAAAATGATAAAACCAGTGGGAGTTTCAGGAGCGCTTCTGTAACGTGTACAGATCTGAAACCCATGAGCATGTATTCTCATTAGACTGTGTCAGAGCCAAAACCCTGCCCCGTGTGCCACTCACCAGTGTCAGAAACCAGTGTCAGTTTTCAGTTTTGTCACTCCTGCTAGGCAGCAACGACTTCCAGCAAACCACCAAGAGGCTGACACCTCAGACAGGCACAGTGATGTCTAACAGAGCCTGTCTGTCCGCAGGAACCATGAGATACACGGGCTTAGCATCCTAATGGTCTGTGAGGTGACACGTACAGCTCTGCATCTCTGCTTATGTGGCCAGGACTCAGGTGAAGAAATGAGGTTCCTCTGTGGCACGCAAGCCCTACAGGTCCCTGTTTTCCACTCCTTGGAAAGATTTCTTCTTGATGTAGAATAGCCTTTTAATGATTTTTCTTTTCTAACTTTCATGTACATTTTGTCCTTTCAACTTACTGATAAATGTAGCAGCCTGCTTTCTATTTTCACAATGTGTTTTACCCATGAACTTAATCTTCTCATCAGATGTTGAGAGCTACAGAGGCACTTAGAAAGCTCTCGGCTCACAAGCACTGCGCCAGACCACACCTTCTCCTTGAGGAATTCCCAGGCTTTCAACTTGAGACTGTGATCTCTGTAAACCCTTGTCTGTGATGTCTCAATATTTGTAATACTTCTCATTGTTCAGGATTTAGCACTGCCCAAGTGCATGGGGCGGCTTGCCATTCACCAGCAAAAATGTGCTGGGCTTCCTCCAGCGAATCTTCCTCACCTCCCCAAGCTCTTCTGTGCTCACCGGCAGGCTGTCAAGGAGGGATGGGGGCAGGAAATCACGGCCCCCTCATGAGACAATCAGTAGAAAACTTTCTGCCGGCTTTTGCTGAGTCCAGGCTGTGCCTTCCATGCAGACATCTCGCCCTGCTGCCCCTCACAGCGTTGGGCAGCGACCCAGCTTGGCCCCCGACGAGGACTTCGGCTTCTCCCTGTTGTAAGCTGCATCCCTGCATGGTGAATGCTGCTGTGGCCAGACAGCAAGCACGACCCTAGCTTGGTGCTGGTGTCCTGCTGTGTCAGCCACTGGCAACCTCGGTTAGATCCAAGGAGCTGCACAGCTGTGGACCCTAAAGGAGTTTGTGGGTGGGAGCAGAAAAGCATCGCTCTTAAACATACTCGTTCTGGGCATGAGAAAGATCGAGTCTACAAATTGTGCCTGGACTATTCAGTGCTTCATAAGCTTTGGCACAAGAGAAGGGAGAGCCTGGGAGTTCCAGTGAAAGAAAAAAGCCCATGGCACATAAATAAGATTTAAAAGTAATGGAGCTGTAAGAACAATAATTGCAGAACTACATGCTGGTAAATTTTTATCACACAATAATGCATATGGCAGCAGCAAAGAGAGTCTCTGATTTCTTTGCTTAAGTATATAAAGTACCACACATTTATAAAAGCAACCATTCCCATTCTGTTATGTTGTTTGGAATGTGTTTGAAAAGCACATTAAAGTGTGGGGAAGTGTCCAAAAAAGTTGGATCGGTCTGGTTTATGACTGACAGGAAAGGCCAAGCAATTATCTGAACTCCTGATGGGACAATTTTGTTCAGATGTATTTTGGGGTCAGGAGGCAAGGATTTCATCAGAGAGAGTTCTTCAGCATATGAAATGTACAATGTGTCCAAAACAAGGTCTGAAGTTGATTAGACATAAGTATTCAAAAGGAAATGATTTACATGACAGCCCTGGATGTATCGTCCTCTCAGTAAGATCTGACCCAGCAAGGCTGAGATAACTTACTTATAAAATAGGACTTGTGGACCCAGCTAGGCGAGTCTTTTTTTTTTTTTTTTTTTTTTTTTTTTTCCATTATAATGCTTTGCAGTGAATTAGTATATAAATCTTCATGAAACAGGTGAAAATATAAGAACTGTTCCTCAGCTGGTGTAAATCAGCAAAACTCCATCAACTGTGCTGGTTTACTTCAGCATAAAATCGGGGCTATGGTTTCTAGATGGGCTGAAAAGTTTTGCTGTGTTTGGATGCTCCCTTTCAGGTGCTTTGAAAGAGGCATTTGGGGACATTTTGACTCCATTTCTAAGTAACTACCATGGACATATGACAGGTTCATGCATTTTAGTGGCGTTCCTGTAAAAGGATGTCAGTGTGATTGCGTCCAGCATCCAGGTTGCCGGGCAGTTCCGAGGTCTTTTCCTCCGATGCAGCACACGCCACATGCGTGCACAGCTTTGTCATGGCCACTGACCCATGGGGTCTGCCCAAGGACAGATGCCAAAGCCAAAAGAGACAGCTCCCTTGTCACCAGGGGCTTTGCCACGAGGAGCACATGGAGGACACCTGCAGTTTGTACTAGTAGGCAGCAGGAGGACGGGATCTTTTTGTGGTGCAACATTTCCCTCTTCTTTATCACCTGGAACACATATGATCTCAGTGCCTTTATAGCGAAAGATCATATAGAAGGTATTTTTTAAAAAATAGTTTTTCTGTATTTTGTCCTCTTCTTTTTTTTTTTCCTGTTACTTTTTTGGGGGGTATTGGAATAGACAAAGCAGCCTATCTCTAAATGGTTTAGCCTTGCTGTGTTTAAATGTTGTTGTTTATTTCTAAGCATTTTGCATTTTTGTCTTCAAATTCTGGCATGCATGTAGAGTTTGCTGTGAAAAATGGAGAATGGATATTTTAAAATTCCAACAGGTTCACTTTTGGAAGCTTTCTTCTTACAGGTGAGATCCCTTTCTCACACCTTTTTAGAGGGCTTTGTAAACGTCCCTCATGCTTTTAGCAAGACAGGCTTGATGTCTCCAGAAGATTTATTATGAGTCACAACTTAATCAAGGAACCAAGAAAGATTCATTTTTCATGCAACTTGTACAGCATCATCACCTGAGAGACTCAGCACTAGTAAATCTTGCTGGCATACTGAGAAGGGTGATCCCAAATTTTCGGAGACTTCCCAAATGTAGACTGAAGAGATACACTGCTTTGTGTCTCCTTCCAAGCCGAAAAGAATTATGTTTGGGAAATAAGCCCTTTAGATGGTAATTTAATTTGGGGCAGATGTGCCCAACAGCTATGACATCATCCTAAAGCAGGTCTTTTCTCCTTCTCTGCGCGTCTCCCCCAGCTTTACAGGAAAGGTACAGAATGTAAAGGGATTTATCAGGTGTCTTATCATAAATGTGCTTTATATCCTGAAGTGTTTCTGTGAGCTGGTTCTCATAGGTAAGACCAGCTGTTAGCTCCGAATCAGGACAAATAAAAGAAAAAAAATGTGCAGAGGAAAGAAAGAAATTCCAGCAATCATGCATGCTGTGGGAAAGAAGAATAAAATCAAATATACATCTCATTTGTCTTTAAGCATGTGATTTCTTTCGTTGTCAGAACTGTAGGTGAATTTGCTTTCATCTGAAAGTGAATTCAGCTCTGGATTTAGCAGCAAATAATGCTGCTAGTAGTGAACCTGGAGAGACCGTCTTCGGCTGGTAAATCAGGCTCCATCTGTTTAATCATTGGCAGCCAATGCAGATGTAAAGTAATGCTGCCTGTCGAAGTGGTTTTGGCTCTCTGAACACCCTTCCTCAAAACCTTCACCCACAACCGAATTAATTTAACATCAATTAACAATCACCATCATGCCTGAGGAATTCATGGATGGTAGAAGTTAGGTGCTGGGGATCGGGCAAGTGTCCAGTGAATGTAGGTACCTCCTGGGAGGAGACAGCCCTGGAGACTAAATCAGTCCTAATTTACTTGAGTTTTAGGTGGCTTAGAGCTTGCCCCTATTCCATACCAGAAGAATTATAGTAGAAGGAAGAAATGGGATTTTGTAGCATGCTTTAGTAGGTGTAGCATAAAGGGATTTTGTCTTCATTTTCCATAGGTGTATTGGAAAGCACAGAAATCCTGTGGTCTTTTCTCAGAGGCTTTTTTATATAATGCCTTTTTTTTTTTTTTTTTTTTTTATGTGAAGGTCTTCAGGTTTTCACAGAGCAGTAATGTCCAACCTTTAGACAAAAATGCAGAGATCTCTTGGCATGGGGCAGCTTGTAATGGGGAACATGTAAGATGCCTCATCACTTCACCCGCTGTCAAATGTGCTCCCATCATACGATGGAAAATCCCTGTGGGAAACCACCCAAACCCCATGTTTTGTTGGGTAAGGGGGAAAAGTGCCTACCCCAAAGAAAAAGGCGGCTGGGACAAGACGTATTGCTCCTCACTATGTGGTGCTTGCTAGGAGAGCAAGATGACCCATGCTGCTGCTGGGGGCCAGGGGAAGATCTTCATGTCCATAAAAGCATAAATATCTGCTTAAATTAACAAAAAGGAGGGGAAAATGCTAAATTAAAAAAACAATCAAAAAAAAAACCAGCTAACTGCAATACTAGCTCTTTTTGCTCTTTAAATATCTGCAGCCAGCAATGTTCACAGTGAGTGCCAGGAATATGAAAAGGTTGATGGAGGGCGAGTGCCAGCAGTCTCAGCCTTTTCACACTTGTTGCTGCTGAATCATACATAATTCCACATAGCCCTGTTTGGGGCTGTGCGAGTCATTGCCAAGATAGTGACATCTTTGGGCCAGTGTAGACTTTTGGAGTGTGGAGAGCTACATTGACCGTTCTGAGGGAACTGGGGGGTAGGTTTTATCCAAACGTGACAGAAATATGTGTATCTGTGAAAAAAAGAAAAAAAAAAGAGATCATGATAAAATTAATTTTTACTGCAGCCATTTAGGTCTTGGCTTTGTGAAAACTGTTTCAAGCCATTGCCTTTCCTTAGGCAGGTCAGCGGGCCAAATCCAATGATAAATACAAAACTCTGAGATCATTATTCCCTTCTTGGATTTTAACTGATGAAAAGCTCCATTCTGTTTGGCTGGGCTGTGGTCCAAAGCCCAGTGACCACCCTGCTGCAGCAAAATGCTGAATTAGGGTATTCTTGAAAACCTAAAACATCACTTATGCTTTTCCGGATAGGAAACAGATAAAAGTCTGCCGAACCGCTATCTTTAATCATTTGTGCCCTCACAATCTTTCTCTAGGCTTGATAAACCCCTCTTGCAGTTGAAGGGTGTAGCAGTTGGGGCGCTTGGTGCCAGCAGATTTTTGTGCTGGGATTTCACTCCTTGAAGTCAGGGGAAGGCTGGCTGCCAGCCAGGCAGCGCGTGGGCAAGGCTGCCCGAAGCCTGCAGTGGGCTGGGGTTGTGCTGCTGGCTGAGCAGTGGTAGGACACTCATCTCTGTGCTTTCTTTTTGAAGGTGTCCACCAAAATCTGGGTTAAGAGCATTGCTGTCATTGGTGGTGGCAACATTTTGGTTAAAATAATGTTTTATTTCCACAGGTTTTAATCTGAGGAATGATCTCAGTGCATTTTCTAAACATTCTTAAGCACTGATTTCCAGTGGTCCTGTATGTTCAAGATGGAATATTTTAATGTTAAACTCCTCCTTCTGATTTTAAGTGAGGGTGAGCGTTTCAGGACAAAAAGAAACCCAAGCCACTTAAACCTATCCACCTCCACTGCAGTAGGTGAAACTTGCTTTCCACAAGAATTCCCAAGCATATTATGGCAAATTTCCCCAACCTTTCTGCAGCTGCGCTGGCAGGAGGCCAGCAGGCTGAAGGCAGTATCAAATTGAATGTAAAGGTGCAATATACATAGCCCAGAGCTACCAGCACAAAAGGCTCTGCCATGGATCCGTGGTTGCAGACCACTGTGGCACCCAGTGCACACCTGGCCCCAGGCAACCAGAATGTGTATTGAAAATTATTTGTCTCTTCCCTTATGATGAATAGCAAAGTCCTGTTGCTCCTGGAGCATCTTCTTCAAGCTTGTGCTTGAGAAGCACGGCCAGCCTTCTCCTGTGCTCTCCCAGGAGGATGTTTCTCCTCCCTCTGGGGGATACCCTACCTAAGGAGACTCCCCAAAGCTTTTATTCCCTGCGGTGGGCACCTTTCTTGGTCTGGGTAAAACAATGTCTCTCCATTTTCTGAACTCCTGTGAGGGCTGCATGGAAATGTTAATCCTGTCTTGAACCAAGGAGAATGATTTTTATGTTGCAATGGCAACAGTATGACACACCTCGCCTTTCCAGGGCTGTGGGTGCTGCTGCTCTCACTGATGGCTGCCAGAGCTTTGGATTTTGGTTTGGAGGGAACTGTGGATTAACTCAGGTCTGGATGCAGGATGAAGGAAGGAGCCTCGAGACAGGCTGCTGCCCATGCAGGATGCTGCCTTGCTCTCCTCCTTCCCTTCTTAGCTGTTTCCTTAGATGCCTGGTAGTAGCATTACAGACTCACAATCATTGCAGGTACCAGCATTTATCAGCAGTAAGAAATGCTGTATTTTAACAATGCATATTTTTACAGTTTTAAAATAGCATTTGCCAAAAACTTCCCTGACCCCAGCTGATGCTTGGGCAGGAGTCCTACTCCTCATGCTTGGCACTGCACAGCCAAGGCAGATCTGATTCAGAAGAACAAACATGTTTCCTCTTGGTGACAGGCAATACATACCTTGACTGGAGTGGGGCATTTGAATGTGTTGTCCATGATGTTCTTATGAGGCCAGGTAAGGACATAGAGGCCATACGAAATCATTAGTCAGTGGGTGCACAAGTGGCTGAAAAACATGCTGAACTTATCACGGTTTGCCATCAAACTGAAAAGTAATTTTTAATGGGGTCAACCAGGGTCTGTCCGGGGCCTGTTTCTGTTTGATATTTTCATTAGTAACTTGGATAATGGAATAAAGTATGCTTATAAAAATGGCTCATCACACTAAGCTAGGAGGATTGCAAGCATATTGTGGCTCAGGATTAAAATTCAAAACAGCTATGAAAAATTGGAGAGTTTTTCCAAAATCAACAAATGGAACCAAAGAGAGACACTTGCAAAGTGCAAGGAGGTCAAAAGGACTTGTATTGAAACAGGGGGTGACTGACCAGACGGCAGAGACCTGTGAATAAGGCACAGACTGCGTGACCACAGTGACACCCATGAGTGTGTCGATGGGGATGGGAAAGCCAAGGGCTGGATAATAACTTCATGGTGCTGGGAACTTCTCAGCTCAAGTGCTGTGTCCAGCACTGGGCATCACCTTTTAACAAAGATGTAAATGAAAGAGAAAGTCCTGAGAGACCAACAAGTGTGTTAAGAGGTTTATAAAACCTGACCTGTGAGGAGAGGTTGAAAGAGCTTGGGGTTGTTTAGTCTAGTGAAGTGAAGATGGATGGGTCTGGAGGGAGCAGGATAACAGCCTTCAAAGATTACTGTAAAAGAGGATGAACATCTGTTGCCTTGATGTTCACTGAGACTGGGACAAGGAGTAATGGCTTTAACTGGAAGCAAGGGAGATTTAGATCAGATATTAGGACAAACTCCCAACTATAATCAAAGATAAGCTCAAGAGCAGGCTACCTTTGTGGGCTGGGGGAGCACAGTCATTAGAGGTTTTTAAGAACAGATTAGAGGAACATCTGTCAGAGATGGTCTATTACAGCTCATCTCACCTCAGCACCAGGGAATAAGGCACACAGCCCTACCTTTCTGGGATTGCTTTATCCTTCCCTGCAGTAATTTGCCGGAGTTTTGCAGGACCTGAGGGATCTGTGTTAATAGCTCTTGGTCTGTTGCTTGGGAAGCAGAGCAGCTCCTACAGGAGAGAAACCCAAACATCTACTTGACACGTGAGTAATACGAGCATGTGATGGCTAGTACTTACACAGGCATGATCCAAATCTGCATGTCTTTGCTTATAGAGCAAGACATTTCAAAACTCCACTTAAATTCAAGTTGTCCTTGAGCTTCCTCTCTCAGTGGGATCCTTCCTTAACACATCTAAGGCACCTGAAAGCAGTGATGAAGTTCTCTCAAGCCTCATTCCTGATGTTTAAGCAGGTTTGGTACTTGGAGGTGATGCTCACAGGAACCATCTTAACACCACAGTACTGATGTTATAAATTGAGTCAATCTCCATGACACAGTTCCTAAATAAGGTGCTAAAAAGTAAAACATCAAAGCTGCAAATGGCAAAAGCAACCATACTGCTTTGTACATCAAACGAGTTGTAGATGGGTAACTCATTGTCTTCCTATTTCCCTACGTTTTTTTCAGTGTGATACAGCCTATGGTAAAATGTGCTTTAAAAAGCAGATGGTTAAACAAGATGTGCAATCTGCTTACTATTATAGCTTCTGCCCCAAGCTGTGAAAGAGTGCCTCTTCACTGCGACAGTCCAGGATAATTTGAGCATATAGGTTTGTGTTCTAGGAAACAGTAAAAATTGTCTATTCAGTGATAAATAATTACCTCTTCTTTAGAAGCACTTGTTATCACCTCCTCATACTGAATATTTTTAGTACTAGCAAAGTATCTTCTTTTCAGCTCCCTTGAGACATCTGCTCTCCATATGGTAGACTTGCTTCTGCTTCCACAGCCTGTTTCTGGGAAGGAGACTCCTGATACAACAAATTGGAATTATTTCCAGGTCTTCAAACACTTCACTAGTTCCTAACTCATGGAATTGACCTTAGCAATTGCACATGTTTTAATTCCTCTTGCCTACCTAATTTTTATCATATTGCTTCCACTGTCAGCAAGCTGCCCTTAAAACATCTATGAGAGGTTGTCGGTGAGCACCACTTGGGAGCCAGTGCTGGTGCTGAGCCCACCTATGGTACATCGACCCACTGAGCCATCCTGCTCCTCTGCTCCTTGAATGAAACCTGCTGGAAGCAGCACAACCCCATCCCAGCTGTGACGGTGGGGCTGTTGACACAAGAGCACAGCCCCTTTGAGCATCCAGCTCCTTAGCACCATGACTCAGGCAAGTAAAATGGGGTAAAATCATCCCACCACTATGGACCATGTTGTTTGCTTTCTGTGGTTTCTAAACCCAATTCTGTGTAGCGAAGACTCCTTCTGCAATCACACATAAAGAGGACAGCATTTTTTTCCCTTTGGTTTGGCAGCAAATGCCAGAAGATGGATCAAGAGCTACAAAATAATCGCTCATGTTTGTGTGTTGTGTGTATATCTATAGTTACCCTCTTATTCCCCACTGTAGCCTGTGATGTATGTGTACTCTCTGACCTTGCACAATAAAACACATGCACTATTCAAATATGTTTCCTCATGCCTTACTGTAGGAACTGTCAGTTTGAATCTTTCTAGAAGCTGTTACAGTACAAAGAGGCACAAAGCTCTGTCAAGCAATTCATTCTACACAACAACATGACACTGTAAGTATCAGCAAAGGAAAACCACACAGCTGATATTTGAAGGGCAAGACCTTTGTAGAGAGTCAGTGGACAGCACTGAATATTGATATCTCTGATGTGTAATGTTTACATATGTTAATAACACCCATTCCCCTTCTGTGATTACAGAAATCAGGGAACTGACACACCAACTGATTGGAAGAAAGCTCTGTGTGTGGGGAGGAGCAGCATCAAGACCCCACTGAGCTGCAGAGAAGTGGGGAGTGCTCTATATCAGCAGACCCCCTATGGTGCTGACCCCCCCAGTACACCGCTGATCTTAGGTTATACTGAATGAGCCATGATTTTGTCTTGAAAAGCTAATGCTTTAAACTATCCACATGATATTTTTTCCAAGATCTATAGCTAAAATTCCAAGGATATAATATGTGGCCATGAGAAATGCATCTAGTCATAACATCTTTTCTACGGTACCTATTAAATCCTTCTTAATTAGAAATAAGTCAATTGTTTTGGCAGCTGAGTGCCATATACAAAATACCCAGAGAAAAGTATTCCAGATCCCACTGAAAATACTGGGGACAAAGTAAAAGCAGAGTAACCCAGGTGAAAAATAAAACCTGAGGAAAAAACCCCTATGTTTTTCTTAAATATTTGGTTAGTGAGAAAGAAACCTATCTGGCTTTTTATTCTTTAAGTAATATATATGGAAAGATTTTGTTTCTTTCAAATTAAAGTAGTATGTGGACTTGTTCTTTTGAGATAGCTCAGAAATCTGTGTTTTATGGAGATGCAAATAAACTTCACATATGAAGCAGCAGATAGGGCACATTCAGCATGTTATCACTTAGCTTCTGCATATAAGACAGTTTCTGTTGCTAAACAATATTAAATGTTTTAGTAATTCATTCCATCATTAAATAAGGAGCTAAAGGGCAAAGATGTGTCAAATCGAGTACACTGCTTTGTCTCAACTTTTCCTACATCCAAGGTTACAGCCGGACAGTTCAGTGGCATGTTCCCAAACACTGAGCCACTGCCAACATTTTCTTAATGGGATTAAATTGTGCCTTGTTATTGTACAAAGACACATTTTAAATACACTTGGCCATTTATTTGATGTATGATTCTCTTTAGCTGAATTATTATCCTGAATTTGTGAACAGTAAAGTCTTTATTTCATTACTTGCTGTAATTCTCCTAAAATTTATCCAATTAGTGGCAGAGTTATTAATAGAATGGAGAAGCAAAATGGGTCATTTAGAAGTTTTTCCCCTTCTGTTAGTATCTTTATCAATAACTGAATAAATACTAAGAGAAGTACAGCATCTTTATGTATGTACAGTAAAAAAAAAAAAAAAGGAATTGATAAACAAGTGTCTGGAGGAACTATCCTGAGATGACACCATGCCTTGCAGAACCAGAAGGAGGAGTTTGCAGACTGCAGCAATACTAACCACAGCTAAAACAAAGGACAGGCCTGTCAGGGACAGGGCTCAGAAGCTGGGATGGAGATGGGGATGGGGATGGGGATGGGGATGGGGATGGGGATGGGGATGGGGATAGGGAGGGAACTTCTGCCAAACTGGGCCTCTGGCATCTTTCTGCCATAGGCAATAGAGCAGCAGGGTCATCAAACAAAGTAATCTATGGGCCATGATACAGGCAGTAGCCACAGTCACAGCAGATTAAATACGCTGAAAAAATTTTCCAGTTGCTGCAAATTCTAAATTAAACTGTAACTAAAAGGCAGTTTTCCCTCCCTCGAAGCTGGGCAGCCAAATATCTACAGCGTGCTCAGGTTTGCCAGGCTCCTTTCCTCCCAGCTCCCCTCCCTCCCCTGGAAGCAGCAGCTCAGCCTCCCAGCCCTGTGCGGCACAGGCCCGTGTCTGTGTCTTGCTGTCTTGCACTGCTGAGCAGCCCGAGTGAGCCCAGGCACCAGAGCCCTGCGCCTTGAACGAGCACAGCAAAGACATACGCTGCTGCAAAGGCTGCTTTCAAGACCTCATATGAAAATTTGTTGACTGTTGCTTCTAAGCCCCTATAATAACAGTTTGCAGACAGAGGGGACCATTGCCTGCTCCAGCACTCCACTGCAGTAGCTCTGCAATGGTACCTTGTCCTCAAGTCAGGACCGGCACCTGGCTGGGTCAGAAATACCCAGCCTGAGGCAGGAGAGATTGAGTTCCTGGTACAGGGGCAGTGGGGACTTCAATCAGGCTAAGCAAATCACATGAGTGCTGCTTGTTGAAGAGGTGGAGAGGAAAATTATAAAGTTGTAATTAGATGTATTATAGGTAGATGTCATCTACAGGTGGGTGACACCCATGCAGGACCCTGTTTAACATCTTTATTGATGACCTGGATGAGGGGATCGAGTGCACCCTCAGTCAGTTTGCAGATGACACCCAGTTGGGTGGGAGTGTTGATCTGCTCGAGGGTAGGGAGGCTCTGCAGAGAGACCTGGACAGGCTGGAGCCATGGGCTGAGGCCAACTGGAGGAGTTTCAATCAGGCCTAATGCCGGGGGCTGCCCTTGGGCCACAACAGCCCCCAGAAGCGCTACAGGCTTGGGGAGGAGTGGCTGGAGAGCTGCCAGTCAGAGAGGGACCTGGGGGTGCTGATTGACAGCCGGCTGAACAGGAGCCAGCAGTGTGCCCAGGTGGCCAAGAAGGCCAATGGCATCCTGGCTTGTGTCAGCAATAGCGTGGCCAGCAGGGACAGGGAAGGGATCTGACCCCTGTACTCGGCACTGGTGAGGCCGCCCCTCGATTCCTGTGTTCAGTTTTGGGCCCCTCACTACAAAAAGGACATTGAATGACTCGAGCGTGTCCAGAGAAGGGCAACGGAGCTGGTGCAGGCTCTGGAGCACAGGTCGTACGGGGAGCGGCTGAGGGAACTGGGGGTGTTTAGTCTGGAGAAGAGGAGGCTGAGGGGAGACCTCATCGCCCTCTACATCTCCCTGAAAGGAGGTTGCAGAGAGCTGGGGATGAGTCTCTTTAACCAAGTAACAAGTGATAGGAAAAGAGGGAATGGCCTCAAGTTGTGCCAGGGAAGGTTTAGACTAGATGTCAGGAAGCATTTCTTTCCAGAACGGGTTGTTAGGTGTTGGAATGGGCTGCCCAGGGAGGTGGTGGAGTCCCCATCCCTGGAGGTGTTTTAAGAGTTGGATCAACATAGCGCTGAGGGATCTGGTGTAGTTTGGAACTGTCAGTGTTAGGTTAATTGTTGGACTGGATGATCTTCAAGGTATTTTCCTTTTCAACCTAGATGATTCTGTGATTCTATGACCCCAGCCAGCAGTGCTGGAGACCTCTGCGTGCCCACAGTGGGTGGCTTGCTAGATAACAGCAGCATGCTAAAGCCTTACAATAGCCACAGTCTGTATTAACACGGACACAAGCTCTTACTGCAGAGTTGTTAACCATCATAAAACGTGTTCTACCATAACTTTTGAGAACTCAACACTCACTATGAACATATCACAACTGGGACTCTACACTGCTCGGTTCCTGCAATTGTTCAGCAGTTGAAGTCCTTTACTTGCTTAAACACTGATTTATTAAAGACTTGATTCTGATCTTATTTCACAGCTATATAATTCCACTGCTATGACGTTATCCCGAATGACTTTAAAATACAATGCATAAATGTGGAAAAATTAGGAGGATTGCCAAAAGGCGCATGGACAGAACATTCATATATTTGATTTTGATGCTGAAGACCATAAACCTGATTCTCTCCTCTTGAAGACTGGTAGAAACCAGGGTAAGTATATTGCAGTTATGCTGGTAAATATGAGATGTAAATTAAGATAATGACATATCACAGATCAATGTTTTCTGTCTTACATTTTATTCTAAAAATCTTTCAATTTCTGTGTATAATCAACAAGAGTGAGCACTGGTGACTAACTATGCTTTATTATGAAGCAGGGTCACCCAGATCCTTCCCACAAAGGATCTGAGACAACACTACCAAGGTCCTCTCTGCTAACAAGGAGTGCACCACTTCCAGAGCAAAAGCCACCATTGGTAGAATTAAAACAAATTTATGGCAAAAATTAAAACATTTATATTTTAACATCTCCAGACTTTATTAGGTGTTCTTTATACAGTCATCTGGTATGTTTAAAGAGTGAGCAATCATATAAAAGGAAATATGGTCATAACTGATTGAAGTAATAAAATCCTGAAACTAAATAACATCTCATAACTCATTACACAGCATATATTAGATTTCATTACATCAGTATATGACTTAGTAGTAAATTCTCCTGTTGGTCATAAACCTCTAAAGTGTTGTCATCCTGAAAAATGAAATTAAAAAAGAGAAGACAATGCCAGCATGCTCTGGTGGTGTTCATACTGTTACAGCACAGCCCCACCTTGTGTCAGGGTGAGCTGGCCTTGATGGGTGATGCTGGGGGTGGGAGATGTGTTTCTCCCCGCCACTGTCACCATGTCCAGGACGAAACCACCACTTGACATGATGGACTGGTATTGCCAGGGTTTCATTTTTGTGTAGCCAACCTGCTGCTGAGCTTGTCACCCTGTGTGCTAAGGAAGCCACATCTGTCTCCAGCACTGGGCAGCTTCCTCTGAGGGTGATCAGTGAGAGCACCCTCCTGGCACACACCCCACTGCACTGCTGCTCTGCCGGGGGTCAGCAACCCCTCTGTGTTAGTGTCGGTAAAGCAGTGACATGCTGGTAATAGAAGCCAGAGCTGTGGGCCAGATGCCTGTGTCGCCCTCCCCTCAGCTCCGCTGGGAGCGTTAGCTAGGTGCTGGGGCTGTTGCTCACCACCTCAGGCAGGGCACACAGACAGGTTGCTGCCCAGTCATCCTCCTTGTCCTCTGCTAGAGGCTGTGTTGCCGCAAGGACACGGCACCACTTCCAGTTTTCACCCACCATCATACTCCCTGAGGTACTGCTGCGAGCTGGCGACTACAAGCTGGTAGCTCTGCCCTTGGCTCTGGGGAGCTGGATGGACACCCCAGCTACTCGCCCCTTGGGGAGGAGGCAAATGGCCCAAAGGGATGGCATGTATGCAGCCCAGTGGGACTGAGATCTGGGGCTGTCAGAATTGACCTCAGAGAGGCAGCTCACCAACCCATGTTACCCCATGAAAACACCAGCACAGTGGCTTTCCAAAATCCTCTCTCTTTCTGAGGCTGAAGCATCTCCCAACACTTGGGCTGCTGAGTCCCAAAGGCTCTTCAGGGTGCTGGTGCCTTCCAGTGTCCTTCAAAGGGCTTAGCAGAGGGTTGCTGGTGGCCTGAGTGTGCCCCACAAGGCCAGTGCTCTGGATATGAGGGGGTAGCACCTGTCTTCGGGGAGGAGAGTACCTGGGGCTCATTCCTGACATAAGCTCACCAGGCCTTTTTCTCCCCATGCCTACAGATCCTCTGCGCTACAAGCAGCAAATGCTTCACAGCAACTACACAAAAATGCACCTTTGAGCTGGGGACAGACTCTGGTAAGTATTTGAGCCAACTGCCAGGGACCTGCTCCCTGTCTTCTTGCAGCCTCCAAAGTCTTGAACTCTTGTCGTCCGGCAGCGCAGCGTCAACATCTTGTCTGAGTCTCTCTCCTCCAGCTGCACAGCCCAGGTCCAAGCAGGGGACCAGCCCTGGGGCCAAGTAAGTTCTTTCCCCCCAGGGCCAACAAGGCTGCAGCTTTTCTCCAGGTTCCCCTTTCCTGTAGAGTGTCAAGAGCTTGCATCTTCTTCTTCAGGACCAGATGGGCTTCTGTTAGTGAGGTGAGTGGCAGGTCCCTTACCCTAGGCTGGGAGATGATACCAACATGATTTCTGAGCAGCCCTAGGATCACCCCACAGCAAGATCCCTGCTGGCGGGTTCATCCCTTCCATGCAGCACACCAGAGTTCAGGTATAAGGTAGGCTCTGAGACATGCCCATAACACTGGTCTGGCAAAACCAGGCACAAGCAGAGGCTGTCGTGGCTCTGGGCATCAGCTATGAACAGTGTGGATATTCTCTTTGATTCCCCAAAAGACTTTCATGTTTTTTTAATTTGAGAACCAACCTCCCCTCCTCCATTTGACAGTTTACAATTACCCAGAGCAACCGATCAGCAACTGTGCCATTTGCAACATCTGGGAGATCTTAAGGCAGATCCCAGTCCAAGCTGCACTGATGTAATTGTTTTGCTGGGTGAAGGATGATAACTCTCCCCACGTGTGTTTATACTCCTTCAAAATAATCCAATGGTTTTTTTGAAGCTCACTTATGTCAACACGTGTTTTATTGTGTCTTATGTGTTTTTAAAGTGCTGGGTGGAAGCAGCTGGAGAAGCCCCCTTTCAAAGCATACCTCCTCAGTTCTTTTTGAAGTAGCTTGTTGAACCACCATAAAGGAGCAAGGCTGTAATGGCTGTTTTAAAGGTGACCAGCCACACCACTGGGTTCGATATACATATGAAAAGCTAAGTATAAAAATCAATGAAAGAGATCCCCCAAAGCTTCCGGGGTGGAGGCGACTACACCCCTCCTTTCCATGAGAAACAGCAAGTGCCTGTGATCAGATAAGAACAAGGATGTGCAAAGCCAGGCACTCTGTACCCCAAGTTCTGCATTAAGAAACAGCTCTGGGGAATATCTGCAAACCTACGAGTTGTCCAGCAGAAAATGCTGCTCCCAGCAGAAGTTGTCCTCAAGACCTTGGCAACAGATGGAGTGGATAACGATGCTCTTTGGGGTGAGCCAGGTGAACCTGGGCTACCATATGCAAACATTAAACTAAGGATCTAAACATCTAATCTGTCATAATTACATCACCAATCTGATAATGGAAATAGCAGCCTCTCCGTAAGACAGCTGTTCTTCTGAAAGAAAATATGTTTTGTTACTTTTTCCCCAGAATTTCTTTTATTCTGGTGTTTTGTTGTTTTTTTTTTTTTTCTAGAAAAATAAAGCATCTCTGGCTGCTGCCAGTGCAAACCCAGGTCTTGATTTTGCCCTGCTAGAGCCTAAGAGCTCCTAGGTAGGGATGACTGCTTCCATAAGGCTCTGAAATGCTGACCTCACCCCTCCTCTGGTACCTCAGCTTTTGCAATGCGCAGAGCGAAGCTGAGCCAGACTTCACCTGGCAGCAGAATACATTTTGCTTTTTATCAGAGCCACCTCCACACTGCCGTGACAGTCTCGTGAGCTCCAGCAGGCAGGCTGGGCGCCGAGCATCGCTGGAGGCCTGCTTGTACACTGATGGAAAATTAAAGGAGTTTTCTTCTGTCTTCTTCAGGGTGAGAGACTGCAGCTGAGAAACATTTAGGATTTGGAGAATTTTTAGTTAATTGAAGTAAACCAAACATATCTAGCTGCTTTTATGACTATTTCATAATAGTATCATTTTAAGCTAATACTCCATCAGGGAACACAACTTGCAGACAAAAAAAAAACCCCTCTGAAAGTGCCTTGAAGAGATCTGAGCTTTGGACTCTGAACTTTGCTGCTTATAAACAATCATTTCAATCTGCTGGGCCGCAGCGGGAGTATGAGGCTTCATAAAAGGGCTTAGGTGTTGTAATACTGAGTGCAGCAGTGTTTAACTCCATGTCTCGCTATCCAGCCTCCCCATGCAATCCAGAAGATTTAGACACAAAGAACCAGATCTGCACAGGCCAGCAGGGAACCGCTTTAGGAACTGCTGAGGAGAGTGCAGCCCAGCTGTGCTGAGGTACGTCTTTCTGATCGGGTTTCAGACCCCAGATCCCTTCCCAGCGCAGGAACTGAAGCAGCACACTCTCATAAGAGAGCAACAGCAATTCCAGCACTTGCTTAGAGTTTGGAAGAGAAAGATCCAGTGCTCATTTTTCACTGCAGAGATGCAAGCACCCCAAACCCAGACCTGCCCTGTAGCTGTTGGGGCATCCTCTTGAAGCCATTCTGGTTTTCATGGAAAGAAACCCATGAGGTCAAGCATTTAGATCACATCCAGACACTCTGGAGGCAGGATGAGGACAGTTTGGGCTCCACTCATGATCTGGTTAAATGGATGATACTTAAATATTCTTTATGGAAAAAAGCCTCAGTGAGTGCCATGAACCCAGGCTTCCCAAAGTTAGGACACACAGGCATCACCCACTGCAGCAGCCTGCAAAGCACCCTGGCATTTGCCAAACCACCACATACTTCTTTTTCTTCATCATCCTACTCTGTGGTCCCTTTTCCCAAAATGTGTTCAACCACATGTTTTCCTCTCTCTTTTGTCTCAGTGGCCATCTTTGGCCTACACATAAATGTCACAACCTCATCACTCACCTCCAAAGCGGGCAAAGGGGATGGACATCAACTTCTTTTCCCTAGACTTTTTCCAAAACCCTGCACATGGTTTCCTAACCTTAGGTCTACCCCAATCCCTCACGCACTCAGAGTTCCTCACTCAAGCCCTTGGCTTATCTCCCTGGTCCAGATGCCAGGGCTGACTCAGGGCTCGGGTACTGCAGGAGAGAGCTGAGCAGGGCAGAAGCTATGAGTGAAGACAATCAGCTGGTGGGCAGTAATCACCTGAGCAGGCAAGTGCCTCCAGGCAGGAGGAATCAGGCATTACCTTGATTTTGAAGTAGTTTGTAAACAAGCCTAGAAAACAGCTCTCACCCACGTACTCAAGTCAGTCTCTCCTGGTGCAGTTGGACTTTTCAAAGCAGAACAGAGTCAGCTGAAGGGACTAACAGACCCACCTGCACTCCAGAAAATATGTTAATTAGAGAACTAAAGCGTTCGCAGAGAAGGGAACTGTGAATCCACATCTTTTTGTGAAGAAAAAGGAACTGAGCTCACAGCCTGATGGCATATGCCAGCATTAAATCAGCAGTAGAGGCATTGAGGGCTCCTTCTCCAGACACACCATGAGAACACCTACCTTGTGCAGGTAGCAGAAGTGCACGTGATTTCTGGCACCCTGGGGTGTCAAACCAGACTGTAACCTAGTCCCAACACCACAAGCACTGAGATCCTGGGGGAGTCAGGAACTATTGACACTGAAGGATTTACCAAACTGCACCAAAGGAAGCTTGCAGCTCTGAATGACCTGCAGAGGAGTTTGAGGAAACAGCGTTTTGGGACCAGGTCCCATTCTTCAAGGGTACTTAAATGCTAACTAGAATTGTTTGCAATGGAGATAGTTGCCTACAGATTTTTCAAGATCTTAACCCTTTGTGCCTTAGACCAGCTAGAAGAGGGTAAGAGAAGTGAAGTCACTCAAGGCATTCAGGCCAGCTGCATACTAGGTGGGACACCAAGTTCCAGCCCTGGTCTCACCCTGGAGCATCAACAGCTCAGGTTGCCTCTGCCTGTTCTGCACTGCAAGGGCAGCCCTTACTCCAGCCTAAATTTTCAGTCCATGAAAACTGACCGCAAGGGCGCAGCAGCACTGTGGGAAATCCTGAAGATAATATTTGACTTGTGCTATCTAGAGAGAAAACACTTGAAGTAGGAATGTGTTTACCATACTAAAACAGTTCCATTATAATGACAAGCATGATGTTTCCTCAGAAGTCTTATGAGAGTTCTATCTGCTGTAGCTCTCCTTTAGATGGAAGTTGGATGTAAAACAAGCATATGTTTCTTGTTACAGTGCTGCAAAAAATTCATTGTTTCTGGGTTGACTGATTCAAAATTTAAAGAAATCAGCCTGCCATAACAAACATGATCTTCAGCAATCAAAATGTATTCTTATATTTCACTGTGTATTTTATAAAAGAACTTCAAGTGAAGTGCAGGTTCACTTAAAAGTGATGAAAATTAATTCAAGCTAAACCTGTCATCAAACTGCAAGATTAGCAATATCAGTTCAGACTCTCTCTTAATTTGACATGCATAATTTAGATGTGCCAAGATGTTGTGAACTCAAACTACAAAGAGACCTCAGTAATTTATGGAATCTGTATAGAATTTATATCCAAACCCACTACATTAATCAAGATGAAGGTTTTAAAGTCCGATCAGGAAATGCAAGATGCACCATTGCCTTAAGCGTTATGATATGGCCTTAAATTGCAGGTTTGCATTTTTCACAGTAGGAACCCCTTTCTCATTTAGGAATTCTTTTCAATCCTCTCCAGTGCACAGCTCAACCTTGCTTTCTGCATTCCATACAGGCCGCAAATTTATCAGCTTCTTTATAAGTATTTCTGCACTTATCATCAGAGGAATAAGGATTGTGAGGTCTTTTTCAAATCTGTGAGAATCCCTCCGAGATTTGCTTCTGGTACCACCACCTGTAGTATCCATTGTGCATATGGATGAATACTGGCACTTCCACCCAATTCTTCAGAACAGATCTACTGAACCTAGACATGATTACTCTGCACTTCTGCAGAGGCAGCCCCAAGCACCACATATTAAGCATTTAGCAAAAGACTTAATTTCTGTAACCAAGTGTCTTGCTCAGTGTTACAAAAGAACCTCATGGCAGCAGCAGAAAGAAACCCCAGTTCTCCAGACCAGAATGCTCTTTCCTTCATCATCAGACTGTCTTTTCATCTGTGTTAATTTGACCCCCTTTACTGTTATCAAGCTTTTCCTTAAAATGAGGCCGTTTTGCAGATAGCAAGCTCATGGCTGCAGAGTCTTGGATCATTCACAGAGGAGGAGACAGCCTGCACAAGGAATATGGCAGAATCCCTCGGAGCACTGCACAGGTAGGATGGAAGCATGACACAGAAATTACAGGTCTGATAATCACCAATTTTTGCAAGTCCCATCCCAGATATTTTTAAGGATAAACACAAGGATTCAAAAATGGAAATCACACTGACCCTCCAAGTTGTCACCAGCAGGATTCAGATCTTTCACACAAGAAAACTTATTTCTTCTAGCCACAGATTAATACTAGTAGCTCAGTGTGCACAGAAAGGAACACTGGAGGGTAGCACAAGCATCCAAGTCTCACATCACAAATTCTAGATAAGAGTTGACAGTCTGTAACACAAAGCTGCTACAGTTCCTGGTTCCCAGGCAACAGATACCCCTCTCTTACACCCACCTCCTTCCTCCCTGTTTCTATTTTTAGATTCTCCTAAATGTCTTAAAGAATACACATGCATCCCTGCCAAAGACAAATACATTTTTCTTACTAATATTCTAAGATACAACTAAACAGTTCATTAAACTTTTTCATAATACTTCAGCAGACTACTGAACATTACGGGAATTTAAGTTAGAGATGACCAATCCAAGCTGGAAGCATCTGAAAACACATCTGAACGAAAGGTATCAAAGAACCTCAGCCTCAGTGAACAGGCAAGCTCTTAACATGGCTTCCTTTGGCATCACTTGGAAAGACTCTTTTATTAACTTCTACTACTCGCCTTTGACTCTTAAAACATTAAATTTGAGCATAAAGAGGCCAGTGATTTCAGGTGTGATAGGCCAGTTGGAACATGGCTGCTTTGCACTCCACTCAAAGGTTAGCCTGATGCCAACAAAACCCTTTTCTCTAAGCCATGTAATTTTTGAGACTTTTGAACCACATTCATCTCAATCCAAACCTATGGTCAAATAAGCAGCTGCTGTCTTTCTAAAAATTCTAGCTTTTGTAGAAGTTGGACCAGCTATGCCTTTCAAGTGCTCCTTCCATTAGATAATTGTTTTCTAATATTATCAAATAATGAAATAGTTCTAATTCCATTAGAAAAATTAAGTATTTAATAATTCCATAAAAAGAAGTGTGAAACCTCAGGCCCCATTTGTCTCTTGGAAGAAAATTAGGAAGTTCTCAAAAAAGTATTAAATTATGTGTGCTTTAATCATAACATTTTACTATAGGAGATGAAAGAAACCTCACATTCTTAATATAATCTCCCCCCAGACTTTTAAGGAATATCAGTGATGCAGATTTTTTGCAGCATTTTGGTTTACCACATTAGACTGTGAAATTTTGAAATAAATATTTCACCCAGGGATCACTGTATCCATCCTACAGATGTAAGCAACTGAAGCAAGCAGAGGAAGGTTAATAACAGAGTGACGAGCAAAGCTAAAAGACAGTTTCCATTCTAACTTCTAATCCAGTATTTATGCAGTCATATTAATTCAAAACTACAGTTTGCTCCATATTTATGTAATTTTGCTTTTTTAAAAAACTGCTCAGCTAGAGCAGCTATTTAGACAATGGATTCTTGCAGTTGGCAGACAAGCATGCGCAACAAAAACCCCCTGAAACCTTGGGACTATCACACAAGATTGTGTACTTCACACAAAAGGCTCTATGATAGGCTTTGAATTTCACATGTAACACCAAAATCTGGCCAAAACTAACACTACCATTAATCTATGGAAGACAAAACTCAAGGTCTTAAGCCAGCAAGGGTCAGTATTTTCTGGATACAACTGAATTCCTTCTGAATTCTTTTTGAGCAGAGCCTGAATTCTAAGTGTATCTCTAATGACAATAAGCCTCACAGTTTAAAATACTTGATACTAATCACCGTAAACAACAGCATGCTTTAGGCCATGAATAACATACATGGGAATTATGCTGTTGAAAGCACATCAGCATATCACTTTTACCCTTTAAAAAAATAAAGCCTCAAGAAACTGAATTGAGACAGTCATTATGATTTATATGACAACAGTCTTTTAAGGATTAACAATGTATATGGTATAAAAAGTTAGTAAAACATTTCCTGATTTTGTGATTAAGGAATCATCTATCTTTTCCATTATTTTAATACATGTGCTTAGATGCACAAAGTATTACATTCTACTGTCTCGTGATGCCATCAAGCACCGGTCCAGTCTTGTTATCTTGAGGGATAAGCAATGATGGAAATAAGCAACTCCATTTTAATTTAACAGAGGAACTAGCACCAATACCCTTGTGTTTCTTGCCTAACTCTGCAACTGCAGAAAACAGCTGTACTATGAAAACGGTAAGAATCAAAAAGCTGGAATGAAGGCTGCATACCCCTAAGCTAATATATAATGTATATGCTCATAGGACAGATCTGAACATTTGCTTGTTAACATTTACAAAGAACTCTTCCAAGTAGATTTTATACTTTGACATGTTTATTTTAGTTGGATGAACAGATTCAATGAACAAACTGAAACAGTATTCCTCAGCTTGACATTTGCCTCCCTGGAGACTTCTATAACCAAATGTTTAAAAATATCAGAAATACGTGGATATTTGCAAGAAGCAGTTCAACAATTATTTCTTGTTCCATGCTTCTTTTTCAAGTCTTTCACGGATTACTTCTTTTAGGTATGGTTCAAGATAGTGGTTATCCTGAAAAAGAAAAGAATATATTGAAACTTATAGGAAGTCCAGTAACTTCTCAAGTCATTCCTACAGATTACTTGTCTCTTGTTCCTCTTCTGATTTGATTAAAGCCCAACCTAACAAGAAAATAAGAAATCAAACGTAACTTACTCTGAAAAGGTAAACTTTGCATCTGCCAAACCTGCAATGACAAGTTCTTTACTGTAACAACCACTAATTCCTAATGCCTCGCCAACATTAACAAGCAAAAGTGATGCTTCCAGCTATACCTTTAAAAACAATGTTCTTTTAGCAGATACCCAAAAGTACAAGACCCACTTGAATTAGTTCAAGTCCAACTATAATACTCTGGAGAAAATAGTTTTGAACTTAACTTCTAAACAGCAGTGTAAACTTGGATTTGATGGAACACCCTGACCTTGTTTAATACTGACAAACCAAACCGCTGCTTAAGGAACTATGCAACCAGTTATTCAATGCAGCGGTTACCTAAGTATGACCAATAAGACCACAAGAAACAGCTTCTGCTCATACAAACATAACACCCTTACATTATCCTATAGTCAAAAGTTTAGTGATAAGATTCCTCTCTGCCTGGTAGTTTGGAGAAAGCCAAGACAGACAGTAATGCAAAGTCTGTGAATTAATCCACTACGAAAACCAACATTCAGCTACATCTGAAAAGGAAGGTGTAGTTTGTTTTTCAAATTACAAACCCAAACTTATTTTAATGAAAGCTTTCCCTTTAAATTATTCTTCCTTGGCAACTTCATGAGTAAAAGCTTTGGCTCGAGATTTTCTATAAAATTAAGAAATTTATCAGAAAAGCAAGAAACCTTTTTTAGAATTTCCAAGCTAGTTACATATTTCTTTATCTGACAGAAATTTTTTGTCTGAATACAACATGCTAGGGCTCTGAGCTGTAGTTTTAAGCTTGAGAAACTGGTTAAGTTTTAGTTAACTAAGCTGCAGTTAAGGTTGAATCATCTTGAGAAAAATTTTGCAATTTCCACTGCAAAACAGAGACTTTTAAACAGCGACCAAAAGTCCCTTTTTTTTTTTTTTTCCCAGAGGTATCCCACAAGACACACACTCATTTATTCATTATAAAGCACACATAAGCATGTATCTCCCCAGAGACTGAAAATCCCAAAGCCTAATCAGAGCAGTGACATTTAAGCATTTCCTCCACCTTGGAAACATTCTCTACACATACCTCTTCATACTTCACCCACTGGTCTTTTGGAAGGATCTGATGTTTCAAGCTTAAATCCAGTGCTCGCTTTATACGAAATATTCTTTCATTGTAAAGATGTTCTGGAAGTCTCTTCAGTGCTTCTTTTACATCATCATCTTCATACAATGTATCATCTCGCATTAATCCTGTACCAAGAACATTTTACAGTATTACTGAATAAGTGTTCTCAAATTTAAGATTTAGGATTGACACAGGCATTTCTACGTAACACGGGCAAAACACTTCCAATGCAAAATTACAAAGAAACCCCAAACCAATTCAGGAGAAGAGAACCACTAATTGGCCAGAGAACAAATTCTAAACACTAGTTTTCACATACTTTATTACTTGAGTTTACTCCTTTTCTCAAGGAAGAATAGGGAAATTGGTATTTAATTCAATGTATTTCATAAGGTTATACATACATATATATAACAATAACTCTTCTGGGTCTCAGAGATGTACTTATGTTCATCTAATGTTATATCCGTATTTAAGACGACTGTCTAGGTAAAGGGTTTAATAGCTCTGAATCCATTAGAGTCAGTCAATCACAGATGTGACTACTCCAGTACTAAAGAATTATTCTCTAAACTCCGCTATGCATAATAGCTAGATCTCCACTATATGAAGCTATGGAAACCTGAAGCTAGATGTTTGTGCGCGAGTTGGGTCCCTCCCACGCCTCCCCAAATCAGAATTACATCAACTAAATATTCAAGCAAACCTGCTTTAAGTTTTAGTATTAACAACATAGGACAAAGTGTTGCTTCTGTCACATTCCAAGATTGATGCAGATTACAAGAGCATACCTACTGATTTGTGGTTAAAGGTTTTGATCTCATGTGACTGAGTTCACAGTAGCCTCCCAATAAAACACAGATTTCTCGAGCCATTTATTCTTGAATTTAGTTTTGTAATTTACTTCAAAGGCACACAGAGCACAGCTGCTAGTTTCATCACTAGCTTAAACTTGGTTTCTCCTCAGTTTCTAGTCGCATTCCCAGAAAACCAGCAAAAAGTGTTAATGCCTTTATGAACTTCATAAAAAGAGGGACAGATATAACAAGAGGGACTAAGCACTGAACATCTGGAGGAAAGACCTAAGATTATTCCTCTACAGCTGTCTCACAATTTTTTTTCTAACTTCTCCACAGCAGGTATGTTAACTTTCTTTAAATAATCTGTTCATATTATGCTCATCTGTAAATTACAGCCTCTGAATATTCAGATTCTCTTGTCTTTCAAGAATAGTTCTGCCATCTAAATAGTTGAAACAAACTTGGTAACCACTCGGAATCAATTGAAGACAGTTATCAAGGCAACCTCCTCTACTTAAGGAAACATTATTTTTCACCTACCTCACCACTGTGCAGGCCAGACACCAAGTGAAGTTATGGCGATACAAAGGGCATAACTAACTAAATCCTATTTTTTCACTTTGGATATTTTGCAGAAGTATTGAAGACAGACTGATATCAGTGGAAACCTCTCCATCTTCAAGGGTAGCCTTTGGGTTAGAAAATACTGGGCAGTGAAAGTGACTTGGTGGGAAAAGATAAATAATCAAGCTTTCAGGACTGCTTTGTGAAAGTTTTTCCAACTGCTACAGATTAACCTTAGCTGTTACAAGTTATTTCACTGAAAACAAGAGCAAACACAGAAATAACAAACCCCCCAGCAATTCATTACTAGGTAGCAATCATGATGACTGACACTATTGGTAACTTTTTCTCTGAAAAAGCAGTAGCTAATTTTTATCAAAATGACTTAAGCCAATCTGCATGTACATACGACAGTTGTGGACCATAACTAGTTTGAAGACTGTTACATTTGCAGTGGTTTTAAAACTCAATGAAACACTTACCATATTTGTTGAATCCAGCTGCATTATAATACCACTTGCGAATCTTGTCTAACAGGCGACCACCTCCTGCAACTGAATATGACCATCATCAGTTGCAGAGCAAGACAAAATTCAACATTTTTTGATCTCTGTTTCTCTAAATTATTAGACTGCTTTAAGACTTGGAAAAATACTAACAGTTCATTGTCAGAGGCAGCATCAACACTTAGGCTCCAAACTCTTACACTCAAGCTAAAAACATGTTATACTTAGAGCAAAACCATCATGCTTTTCAAATAATTTATCTAAGTTCCACAGCTCTCACTACAGTTAATGCAATTTTAAGGTCAGCATATTAGTATGTTGTTAACCGTCTGCTCTCCTCTCCAGTTACTTAAATACTATTCCAGAGACTCTTTTTTTCAAAGAGCTGCCAAAGTCAACTGGAAAGTCAACACTGAAACCTCAAAAAAAAATCATTGACTTTAAAAAGAAAAAAATCAAACGCACCACACATTGAACATTTGGCTTTTCTTAACTGTAATTCTGGATAGCAGAAGGGGGTTTACATGTAATTAAGTACAATGCAGTAACAAATACCATTAAAGTAACTCTGCAAACCCAAAACCAGCACAACAGAGGCAATGCAGCCAGGGCAAGCTATCTTTCATGACTGTTGTCTTACTAAGTCACCCCGTAAAAGCAGTGCTACGTGTGACACCAGTCCGCCATTAGCACACTACCTCATCAGGCCTTACTCCTTCGTACTTTAGGACTCGAGAAGGAATAACATGAGATCAACTAGACTGCAGTCAGTATCCGGGCCGGAAAGCGATCCCCGAGGCCTCTCCGGAACAGCCCAAAGGCTCCTCCAGTGCTCCCTAACACCCTCTGCCCTACTGCTCCCAGAAAACCTCAGTGTATCGGAGCCAGGCTCCCACCTCTGAGGCCCAGACCGAAGGGCCACCGATCTGGAGGGGCGGCGAGGAAACCCGCCCGCCGTGGCCGGGCCAGGGGCACATCAGCTGCAGGCGCTGCCCCCGCCAAGGGCACACGGCGCACACCGTTCACCGGCTCCCCATCTCCCCATCACGGCCGTCTCGCCCCCTGGACCTGGACAGGACGAGCCCAACACCGCAAGCACGACGTGCACAGACGTGCACGGCCGCATACAACCACCCCCAACTGCCCACCGCCGCCTCACCCGGTGCCCTCGCCGCCATCTTGACCTCTGCGCGCCGCGCTGCCTTCTGGGTAACCCGCGGCGTCCCCGGGGGGCGGGGGCGGGCGCGCCAATGC
>NW_020799095.1:129280132-129297226 GCF_003259725.1 Athene cunicularia
AGGGGCCGAGGTGGGCAGGGGTGAATCGCTCATTAAGCCAAGATTCCCGCTCAGAACAAGGAACGCTGCGCGGTCTCCTCGCAGTGTGCGTGCGCTGCGGCACCTCTGCAAACGGGCAGCAATTCAGAATATCTTGCCACAGTAGTCTGAGCCATCGCCTTTGCTAGCGGGGCCCACGTTCATACCTGCGTGGTCGCGGCTGTAGCTCAGGGCCTAGAGAGCTGATATGAACAAACCCTGGCTTCAGCATAAAGTAATCCAGCAGGAAGGAATCCTGTGAAGGCTCTTGAGACTAAAAACTGCAAACCGAGGGGTAAAGGTGAGTATTAGCTAAAAGTAAGTTTATGTTTGTAAAGCACAGTAAGCAAAGCACCAAGTCAGTCACAGAAAGAAGCAGGAACTTTTCTTTGCTCAGGTATCACAGCTGTCAGGTGAGTGGCTCCATTTTCTGAGGCACAGACCACTGCCCTTCCTCAGAAATTAATTCAGAAAAGAACCATTGCATTTGTAAAGAAATGAGTTATTCTAGAAATACTGCTATGGTAAGCAATTTCAGTCAGAAAAGCATGTGGCTGAATGTGATATCCAAGCAAACAGTACTGCTCAGACTGCACATCAGCAGACCACAAAGGGTCTTTGCCATATTGTACCCAGCACGTCTCAATTAATCAACATGCTCAATCAAAGGCTGCGAGCCCTTATCAAGAACAGCAGACTACAATAAGTTTGGTAATTCTAGGCCAAATATTTCTTCTAAAGATTTTTTTTCATCTTAAAGCCAAAGTATTTGGCATGATCCTCAAAAAGTTCTATCCTCTCTTCTCTTTCCTTTTAGCACTCATAAAATCTTTTGCTTCCTTTCTTCATCGTATTTCTGGGAAGTTATTTTGGCATAAGCTCATGCATTTAACATTTCAAAGAAACTGGTTTAGCTCTGGCAGCAATCATTTATACATTAAAAAATATTAAAGGAGTTAAAAGCTCAGAGTTTGAGACATTAAAAATATACACATTCTATAATATAATCTATATTTAATGGTTTGTCACATGGTAACATAGATGACAATAAGGACAGCGGAGTAAATCCGCAAAAGCAAACTCTTTAGTTTGGCACTGTGAACCCACATACTTTCTCTTAATAATAATTTCTACTATAAACACTGTTTTTTTTCTAGATTGTTTGAAGATTAGCTTGTTATTTAGCATT
Organism: Athene cunicularia; assembly: GCF_003259725.1. Lineage (NCBI taxonomy): Eukaryota > Metazoa > Chordata > Aves > Strigiformes > Strigidae > Athene > Athene cunicularia. The sequence continues at coordinate 129,281,340 of NW_020799095.1, forward strand.
TAATACAGTCAAAATGTAAGTAAGCATATTGAAACAGACATAGATATTTTAATTTCAAATAAGAGAATGGGGGAAAGTGTTTTAGCTATCACATTTTGGCCACCACTTTAGATGACATACGTCTTCACCAAGAAGAGTCTACTTAATAGAGGATTTCAAATGACCTCTCAGGCCAATGGAGCAGGAAACATGAGAACAAAGGATAAAAGAGAGCATCTCAGATATATATTGCAGACAATGTGGCTTTTTTACTGTGTTTCAAGTGAAGATGCCCCAGTAAATCATTTTGCACCCTGCTTGTTCTGACAACACTCCTCTTGGGTGTTGTAATTCAAATTCCAAATTTTTATTTTGGATAAAAGACCCAAGTTGTAATCCAGAGATCACTATTCTCATTCTTTAAATGTCTCTTTAACCTTACTTTATTTCCCACCTATTAGGGGAATTTAACCTTTTGAATTTTATTCTTCTAGCTGCATACAAGTCGGTATTTTAAGCTCCAACACTGAGCTTTTAAAACATTGAGGCTTTTTCATTAAATAAGCTCAAATCCAAATGAAAACATCTGGATTTCAGTTTCCTGAACTGTTTTAACTCAAAGAATGGAAACTTCTAAACAATAAATTATCAGACAGTTTGCATTTGGGTTTAGTCAGTTTCTTCACTTTGCCCAAATACACTGTGATTTGATAATACTGTTTAACATGATTTGTTTACTGATAGGATTAAGTACTTTTAATACTTCCATGACTCCTAACGTTAGCATTTATTTCAGTTGTTACATTTGAGCAAGATAACTCTTGTCAACTAAGTATATACTACAGCCTCTTTTTATATGGTTACTTGTATCTAAAGCCATACAAATCTCATTGAGGTGGGGAAAAACTGCTTCTCCCCCTCAGCAAGGGGAAAAGTGACTTAAAATAAACTCCTAGATTTCAGGGACATGTATAGTTTTATTTCTTTCTGTAATTTGCCTAGATTCCATTTGCTGATTTTCTTTGATATTTCAAACCAAGTTGCACTGTACAGCTTTTACAGAAGGCAGCTTCACAAAGAAATGCCCTTGTAACTAGCTAAAAAATGCCTTTTTGTATAAAAGACCACATATGTAACAGTGTTCTTTCTACTGTACAAGGAAAAGAATAACATTATTAGCTCTTAAGATAAAAGCAAGTACACATCACTTCTTCGCTACTGCAGAAACTTGTTTTTCTAACTTCTGGGATGGAGGGCGAGGGGAGAAGACAGAGGAGTCAGTCTCTAATCAGTTTTTCCATCTCCCAAAACGGTGAAATTATTGAAAGGAAAAATAAAAACAAAACAAAACAAAACAAAAAAAAAAAAAACAACAAAAAGCCACCGTAAATTACTTTTCTATTACTGTGCAGATATCATTCATTCCAAATTAAGTTAGCAATTAATTACAAGGATTGCATCAGTAGCAGTCAACATATATTTAGTCAATCCTTCTGAAATACAATTTAAAGTCACCATAAAGAATATTACTGTGAGCCTTTAAATCCTACAAATGTTTCATAAGCAACAACTTCTTAAACCAGTAAGTTAAGAGACTGTAAAGGGGAGTAGTTTTATAAAATATGTTTATTTAATAACTTTATTCTATTCCTTTTTACATGTGTTACTAATTAGAGTGTTTTTAAGAATTTTTCATAGTCCTGTATAGAAGCTTTGGCAATCTCTGTACAAAACACCTCATCGGGCAAGGATACTAGCTGGTCCAGAGAGATGTAGCTGGGTTGTGCTGGGTCATACTGGGCTCTTCCCAAGAATGTAAGAAACATATGTCTCTCTTTGATTCGTAATAGCTTTGAGTTGAAAACCTAAGACAGAAAGAAAGAAAAAAAGAAAGGGAAGACTTTAAGGTTGTCTAAATTCCAGATTCTGATTAATCTAAAGTAGGAGCATTTTTTAGACAAACTGAAGATCTAGGAAGAAAACGAGTAATTTGCATCTTTTCTTCTCAGTTATGTCAAACACCAGGTAGGTTACATTTATATATAAATTATCTAAATTATAAATAAATGCTTTAATACAGTATGCTGATGTACACACACAAGGGAAATCAGGGAGTGATACAACTCTCAAGCATGTTAGTTTTTTGTTTATAGATGATGACTATGTTACTTTCGTGTAATCACAGCCAAGAAAGGGGAGAGGAGACATTCAGAACCAGGGAGTAAGAATACCTAAGCATTTTCCCTACACTGTCAGAAGCATTTGTTTGTACAGCCAGACTCAGATGAGCATTGTTATAAGGAAGAAACAAACAGGTGACCACATGGTGTAATAGAAACAAGTGAATCGCACAGTGGCAACAGAAAAGGTGAGTGGCTGCACCTCCTGTCATTACACAGCCAAAAGGCATAGTGCAGTGGTTCAAAATGATCACTTGTCTTCTGCTGCATAGCAATGCCTACCTTTGAAGAGATTTGTCACAAAAAGAATTCTAGACCGTCAGAGGCAAGAACAATGGTAAGGGAAACATGAAAGAAATCAGGGGAACATCTTACAAAGAGAGAGAAGTGGGGAAGACAAGAGTTGCACAGTTGAGTCTAAAAGCAGAGATCTAATTCCGCATTTCTGAGCAGCACAACTGAAGAGAGACAATGATTTAGAGAAGGTAATGGTGAAAACACGAATGCTAGAGCAATGAAAGTGAGCAGTTTTTACTAAAAATGACAGACTATGTTACTGAAGGAAGGATTTTATGAGAATGCAAACTAATTTTAACTAGGACAGAAAACAAAACTACTATTCTGCTGTTGCCTTCCTTGAATTTTAAGAGGGAGTCAGAAGACGGGGAAAAAACCTTCTCCATTGTTTATGCAGCTAGCTGACAGGAAGGATGGCTACAACAGCAGCTGTAACATCAGAGAGGATTTGACAAAAAAAAATCCTGTATGCATCTTATTTTCAGCATCACTGTCATTCAGAATAGAAACAAGAACAGACGGAGACAAGTATGTATTTGTGAATGCCCAAGTTACAAGTTATATGGCCAGACCATATACAGACTGAGTTGCACTAGCCATATCCCAGAACTCATAGTTTTTGAGGATGGAAGAACAGGGCATAGAGGAAATTACCCGTCCACAAAACAGGAAGGGAAATAGAGATGAACCACCATGAAGTCAACAGTAAGACAACTGAGAAGGAAGGGAGCAAGACTTGTGGTCACTTGAGGTCAAAGAGGGCAAAAGACATGGACTGGAGTTACAGCAAGCATCCTTGTTAAACAGAGATAGATATCAAGATAAGTAATCAAAATCCTAGGGAGCAGTTTTATTTCCCCATATAATGTTGGCTTTTTAGACAGATTAGCCTGTTAGATTCCCTACTAGACTTGCTTTAGGAAGAAAATTATTGCAGTTCAGAAGTTGTAATTTGTGCTTTCTTTTTTTCCTTGTAAGAAGGTAGTGTGACTGCATGTCAGCACTGGATAAAGTGACAAATGCTTTCAACTCTTAATTTGTGAGAAAGTAACAGTAACGAGGAGATTGAAAAAAACAAAATAGTCATCAAGAAAATAATCTCTTTTCACTCCTGTAGTTTTTTAGCTATTGCTGCAGCAATAGGAAGTTCAAAGATAATCTGATTGCCTAATGGACAGAACCTCTCTTACCTTTAAACTGTATTTTCAGATCCTAGAATCTATAAAATTTATTTTTTACTTAGACAAATCTGAAAGAAATGTTATTTATAAATATCTTATCTAATAAATACATCTTCTGCATGATCTGTCTTCTCTTGTGTCTCTTAGCTAGGTAAGATTTTTGGACAAGGAATCCCTAAGCAGGTAGTAATCACTCTTGGATGAATCCAGAAAAGATAAGCATGACTGCTTCTGTTGAAAACTTAAAAATTCACAAGACTGGGGGGTGGTGGTGTCACATGTGTCAGGGGAAAAAGGTCACTTCCATACTGGAATCTTCAATGGTTGCTGAATTGCTAATAAAAGTTATCCCAGTTAAGAGTAAAAGCTACAGACAAGTTGAAGAGTTCACTCATGTCCTGTATACAGTGAGACTCCACCTTCAGCACCAAACAAGTGGAGAAGCTGTACAAAGAACACCTACAATTTATTCCCAGACTAACAGCTCACCTGAGGAAAGTGAGTAAGCATGTGGTGGGGAATGCCCATTATGTTGTGTAAGTAGTCAAACGTCTGTTTAAGTCTCTTTTTACTGGCAGTTAAAATCTTGGGGGTTTTAAATACAATCTCTTGAATTTCATTAAGTTGAAAACCAAGTTCAATCTGACAAACCTGAAAAAGAGCACAATTTTACCTTCAGAAGTCAGCTACAGCAAACAGCTTATTTTAACATGCTACTGAAATAATCTAATGCAAAATTCTTCTACCCTTTGTCACACAGCAACAAGAATGCAACCCCACAATAATACCTGCCACTCCAGTTCTTCTCAAGTCAGATAGTGCAAATTATTTATCATTCTGGATTACAGTGTTATTTGTTTATAGAATATCCCTGAAGCATTTTGTGAATGCTATGTATTTTTCAGTTTGTCTAAGATAATGAACAAAAAAGCTGTGTCTCAGTATGCGTGGCAATTACAAGCATAAAGATGCTCCCTGAAGAGTCTTTAATCAGTTGCAACACCAAGCTGTCAAGAGAGATCAACTTTCTAGTTGTCGAGCTGTTGAGCTCTGTAAAACACAGCAATCAAATAGCTAGTGACTACTTTTATTAATGTGGGGGGGGCTTTTTGCTAATGGATCCAAGTTGTACTTTTATATTAGGAAGTATAATTTCAGTCCTGTAGTCTTCAACTGAAGTCTGTTGGACCTGAAAGAGATGTGTAGAATATGCAGCGTATTCAATTTATTTTACAGTTGGTTGATACCTGAAATAAGATGTCTTTTTCAGAGACTGCCTTGACTTCAATTATGGTTTCCCAAAATAAAAGCAAAATCCATTTTTTCAGTAAAATCATGAGCACTCCTCCCAAAGTGCAGAATGGCAAGCAGTTCACTGAGTTGTTGAGAAAGGAATTCGACATACAAGAGTGTCTGGTAACTCAGCCATTTCTCCTATCCTCCAGTGACACTTACAAGCTGCTTCTTTTCAGTCATGAAGTGCGTGTGCTTGCCAGTCAACATAACCAAACTTTCAAATCCTATTCAGGTACTTCAAGTTGGCAAAGGTGGGGCTTTTTGTTTTTCCAATTTGATATGCCAAGGCTACAGCTCTTTTCCAAAACTGCCTGGCAAATACAAAGGGAAGGGCTTACAAATCTGGGTTTTGAAGCTACCTTAGGACTTCCAGATCCTTACAGGGAGTTGTTTCTAGAAATTACTATAATCAGATCTTTCAACTCCTGGTTCTTCCTTATCTGCTTGATAAATATTTCTGTATCATGAGAAATACTAAGCAACTAAGACAGCATTCAACTATGCAGAGATGTATTTGCACTTCAGCGGTGTCTTCCACCTATCTGCATTGGCAGGGTTAACTTACTGCATTAAGATCACAACTGAGAGTATGACCTGATGTTAAATGAGTGGAGAACGTATAGCTGGACCCACTGTAGAGGCAACTGTGGCAAGAATTTTGAGCTTTTCTTTTCTACTCTGAAATGGAACAGCTCTCTTTTGACATGAATGGTGAGGTCAAGACTAAGTTGCTTTTGACTGCACTCAGTTTGACTGCAAGCATATTTAATATTCAGTAACTCTCTATGCCATGTATGCTATTATCCTTACTGTGTAAGTCCCAGCAATATTCAACACACTCTGTATGATTCCCACAACAGGCAGTGGTAATGCAAGTTTTCCAGTTTCATCCTATCAGTGAATCTCTAATTGTGTTCAGTGAAACCTTCAGAGAACGGAATAAGCCATCCTTCAGCTCATTTAGTCCATTGGTATTTTCTGAAAACCAGCATCAGCTGCAGTGGTTGTTTCTATGTAACAGCCCACTCAGAGTGAGGGATACCACCAGATCACTTTTGAACTGCTGGTATATGGTTTCACTTTCTGAGTACTGCCTGCCCACCACCAGCTTAGCAAATACAGGTCTGAACCTAGATTCTGAATCTGAGACATCCAACCTCCTGAAAGGCTGGAGCTTCTAAGTATCAGTAGATTCTAATAGCGAGGACCTAAAAGTCATTCCTCTCTCTCTCTCTCTAGAACATGTTAAAAATGACACTACACTTTTTGATAGATAGACAAGATAGTCACATAGAACCAAGGATCTTAAAAGCACATTCAACACATACTGAATCCCTAGTCTGTGGAAACAACATTCATTAAAAACAAAGCACTATTAATTGGAACAGTCTGCTACTTTCCAGTCTCCTCCCTTACCACACACACACATTTCAGATTTCAAGATTCCCAGTGTTTAATAGTTTCAGAGCAGCGAGTCTGTCTGAAAATTATATATTTTAATTAATAGTTATGCATTATATGATAATGAGATTTCTCAAATTGTTACACTACATCATGCTGTTTGGCCTAGATGGCTTTACATCACAATAATTAAACCAATGCATAGTTTAATTTTCAAAGAGGAAAGGAGTCCCTGTGGGTTTTAAGTTATTTACCCGACAGTTGTTAATAATGACCATCTGCTATCAGACAATAGGTGTCAAATGCATATTTTGGCAAACTAGCTACCTGCCAAGAGGAAAATAATCAACTGCACATTTCTTGTTCCTAAATCCTCATGGACAATCCAAGTTAGCAAAAAAACATAATAATTAAGGGAAAAAAAAGAAAAAATAAGCAAGCAGGCCCTATTTTTCACTCATCATAAAGAAATGGGTAACAATTTGTGTCCTCAAATAGCAGTTTTTGGCAGGAAGGAACCCAGATGAAGTTTCTAACCTACATCAGAGTAGAAAACAGAATAGGATACTGCTCTACATATGCTGTAAACTTGCAAGCTATAGAGGAAAATCTGCAGCTATTTTATATCTCTACTAGAATTAATTCATTAAATTATTTCTGTGCAGGATTCTCCTCCAAGAATTTTATCTTCTGCCAACTCTTAAAACTATTTGAATACGCAATACACTTTTAATACCTACTAATAAGCTCACCTGAAGATTTTCTTTTACAGGTTCTAATTTACCAGTCAGTAGCCTTGGAAGACGAATTACCAGATCTTTTGTCTACAATTAGAGAAAACACACAAAGGAAAGATTATTACTGAAAGCTTCTTTGTAAATCGATCTGTGAAAGAAAGATAGAGATATCATAGAAACTTTTTTTTTTCTAGTTGGAAGAGGGATGCATTTTCACTTGCATTTCATTTTATCCCTACCCCAAAGAATACATTGCTGCTTCATGCGAATTCGTAAGATGCAAAAAGTTACTCAAATATGCGTTTGGAAAATAAAAAATAACATAGCTGTTGTAAAACAGACAGGAAGAGGTAGTAAAAGCATACTCCACAAGTAGAAAGCATGCTCAAGTGCCCAATCTCTCTCAGTGCTCAAGTTGTTTCTTCCCACCTTTTTTAAAAAAAAAAAAGTAACCACCACACTACCTGATAGAAGCTATAAAAGGATTTTTCAGCTGCAGTGGAATGTCTACCTTAGGATCTAGTTAGACCACAGTAATCCAAGAAATTACTCCACATCCCCTAAACCCTGTGATTACTTGTCATATGCCCTGAACACAAGGCAGTGACAAAATCTGTTTCCAGAGAGATCTCTTACCTCAAGCACGGTAAGGCCAGGAACAGGCACTGTGACAGCTATGACTGTTCAGCTAATAGAAGCCAATAGAAGAACACCAGATTTCACTTGGAACTTGACATTTATTGCAATCCCCAGCTATTGCAGGAAGCAACTAACACTGCCCACTTATTCCAGGAAACTCCAGCTACTACCTCCTCTGAAGATGCCAGGCATGGTGCTAAATACCTGTTAAGCACGTAATGTGGTAAGCACTCAGGAGCAAACCCATGGGTTACTCTTGGTGAACTGTGCATATGATTTGGCATTTAGTTTGAGATGGTATTCACAGATTAGACTATTTTTCTCTGATGAGTTAAATATGTTATAGTATCTTGAAGAGATTAAGAGTGCCACTTTGTTTTCTAGAAGTTAAAAAAGCTGCTTGCTTATTTCAGCAATGGATTCAGTCCTCTGACCCACCTCAAACAAAAAACTGGACACACACATGCTTATTTGACAATAACTTGCAGCAGATAATTTTCAAGAACTGTACTTCAATGTTAGATGTCCATATTACTTCTATAGACAGTTAAAATCATGTTATCCTCCTGTAACCTGCTCTGTTACCATTAGTAATGTCACTAACGTTTGTGGATAACCTCCTAACCCTTGAAGTATTCATGGTTCAAGGCATTACAGTGGTCACTAATGAAGTACCTAAAGACTTCAGTCTTTACCTTTTTTACACTGAGACCAAGTTCATTTTTGAAGAAACCCAGTCTGTTATCCAGTCTTTCCACTGAAAACAACAGCAAATATGGAGCTCTTGAGACCATCTGAGCAATTTCTGCCTTACCAAATTTTTTTGATTTTAGGTAAGCCACTCTAGAAAGAGAACAAAAACAAAATAAAATCCAGTGATGAAAATTTTATTGCCTCCATTTATTCAGTACTTGCTTAAATTCCTTAGTGATATCTTATAAATGGACAGATGTTCTAGCATTAACATGCAACGCTGCCAAAAATAATTAGGGAGAAATCTGCAGTTATCATAAAAGCAAAATACCATCCCTTCCAATTAATTAAAAGTAAAATAAACCTCAGAACAGAATGTCAATACTGAAGACAGATTTTAATTCCTTCCAGCTGTACTTAAGCAGATAACTATGTTAACCTACATTTAACTACCAGCCTGTCTCCTAGATTGCAAACACATTAATAGATCATCATAGGGTATGGACAAGAAGATATATACAGCCTTTTGCTATTTTAATGAATTCCATTTCTGCTGCTGAAAGAACAGAGTACTATACCTCATATATCCCCATTTTGCCAATAGCACTGGAGTAGAAATATCATACAACAATGCTATCTGTAGAGTCATTGTCCAAAAAGACATTTCCAAATCAGCTGAAAGATGGAGTTTTGTTACAATAGGTCCCTACTTTCACTCACTGGTCCAAGGATTTAGTTACAAAACATCTGGTTGTCAGAAAGAAGGAGCTAACTAAAGTTAACAGAGCTTTCTTTCCAACTCAAAACTTTTTCCAAACTTTGAATTCAGTGAAAGTGAAATCCTGTTTCAAATACTACTTGCAGTAGATTATTACCATAGCTCCCAGAAAAATGAATTGGGGGGGGGGGGGGGAAAATGATTAACCCACATGCACATGCCACCATTTATACAAAAAACTAATCTACAATTTCAAGAAGTTTCCTCTGGTTATAAACGAGCATATACAGAAGTATTTGCTGTCGGATAAACTTAAATCATACAAGTACTGATTTTATCTGGCAGTAATTAAGATACTAAACAGATTGCAAAATATTCTGCAGGAGCATATATTCAGCAAAAGACAGGCTTGTGTGTTAAATCACATCTTGTGGAGAGAAAAAAACCAAAAAACACCTTCCAGTCACTACAACCTCCCTCTCTTTCCACAAACCCTCAAAAATGAAGCCATCACAAGCCAAAAACCTCCAGACAGAAGACCTAAGAACAAGGTCTAGAGGACCAATTCCTAACTGAGCAGGCACCCCAACACAGAAGGTAGTGGCCTAGACTCCAAATAATGCTGATGGAACTGTCTGCAGTAGCCTTAGAGACAAGGAGAGGTTAGGAGGGGGAGAAATGCAGAACACAACAATAAACAACTGGCCCTTCAAAAATGATACCATTATGTACTGAACACCGCAGCTTTGCTACACTATACTCTTCCATTCATTTTTTCAGGGTCAAAACTGCTAAGCATTTTAGAAACATAGCTAAATGGGCAGATTAAAAAGAAAACCTTTTGGTTTTCCTGACTCCCCTCTGCTTGTCTTCTGTTAACAAGTCATTGAGATTCACACCTGAAGCATTTCTTTGCATCTTGGAAAGGCAAGAAACTTAAAAGAGGGATATCAAGACCGTAATAACCTGACTGTAGAAACTGCTATATTAAAGTAGCACTATCACACAACCCAACTAAAGTTTGAGATAAATCTGTGAGTGTTGGCACCAGGGTTAGCCCTCGTTCTACTACAGGGGTCAGCAGTTCTGTGTAGCATGTTAACAGTTTTAAGCCATCATAAACGATACTGCAAAACAAAGCATCTGGTGCAGCTGCAGTACAGACACTGATTTGCAACTGTCAGAATTGTTATGAATTATGGAATGTTTTGACTTTTACAGTGTTTATCTGAAGTTAAATGCCAAATCTATTGAAATTTGTGTTTTGTTTCCTGGCAACATGGAATCCATAGCAATAAAACATTCCAGAGTGATGTAACCAATACCATGTCCATCTGCACCGAAGTGTTTATGCGAAGGTGATACTCAGCTTTCAAAAGACAGCTATCTGAGACACATTCACTCCACAGCCTGCCATACGCCCTCCGCAGCACACTTACTTTAAAACTTGCAGGAAAGCATTCACCAGTGCCAGTGATAAACTCACTGAGAAATGAAGCTGCAGAAAATGAAGAAGAAATTGGATTGCACTGTTCAGCCCTTACTTCACTAACCAGGCAGTGCCACAGGACAGTCACTGAAAAGCAAATCTGACTTCATAGGAGAGTTAGAGTGTTTATCATAGCAAAAAATACACTCTTCAGAAGAGTATAAGCAGCTCTGACATCTAGGGTCAAAACTACTGCTGAACACTGACAGAGGTTCTTTTCGGATATTGTTTCTGAAAGGCCACTTACTGAATAGGAGCATGGAAGAACAGAAGAGAAAGAAAAGTCAAGTCTCCGTTAGAAATGAACCTATGTTATACGTAAGTCTACTCATGTGCCTGTTTCCAAAAAGCTGTATTTTCAGATTTCTGCCTTGGACAGCTACTATGTACAAGAGCCAAGCAGACAGACTTTTTAATATTTTTTCTGGAATTTTTAAATACCAAGACCTTCTGAGTAAATTACAAAGTGTGTGCACACACACACACACACACACGAGTTGTTCTGTAAAAGAAGTGCTCAATTAATGCAACACTGTCTGGAGTAATTTTAAGAATGAAAGTCCATTTTATGGACTGCAGAACAATGTAGGGCATACACATGTGAACACACACAAGAATTAGTTCATTGTGGTTCCAGTTTGAGCTTTTTGGAAAAAAAGTCACCAAAACCTTCTGCTGTTATTAGATGTAAACACAGAAGAAATCTGGTCTGCTTCATTTACTGCAGAATTCACAAGGTATGGGTAGACATATCATCTAGAAGACCAGTTTCAAAGCATGACTGAAGAGGTTAATATTGTTCTACAAGTTTAGGTAAAGCCTCAGGGACTACTCAGGGGCTAACATTTTGGAATCTAAGCTGACCCAGGTAAAGCAAGTGGCTTAGGATGGCAGGCTGCTTCCTCTGTGGCAGAGACAGGGATGAGCTGTAAAATTTGTTAATGGTCAGTCTTCCAGTGGATCAGGGTGTTGACTTATGATACTACCACATCTTAATGCTGACTGATGGGAACGCACAGGAACACAGAGCCAGGGATCAAGTGAGAAAGGAAGCAGCAGCAACATGGGTTCAGACAAGGTTAAGCCAACTGGGACACCAGGTCTTCAAGCCAAAGGACTTAACATTCTGCTGATATTTGAAAGGCCTACCTGGTTTCTAAAGCTTCCAGATCTTCGGCAAGGATGTATGGATTTTTGGTCAGGAATGGTCCCAGCTGATTGTCTTCTACACCCACATCCTTAAGAAAAAGAAGTATCTTTCTTATATCTTTTTCAAAGTCCAAGGTCAGTAAGAGTTGACCTGCCTTTTGACGTTTCTCTACTTGGGATAAGTCAACTCCTACAATAAACAAAATTAGAAATTGTTTTAATTAAACACAGACCCTACTCCTATAAATGTTTCACAAAGGCATGTTGAAATTTATAGGACGACTACTTTTCTTGCACTGATTTAGCATATTTCAATTGCTCAACACAGCAAGGTCACAACACCTTGTATACTGTGGAAAGATTCCAGATAAAACAAGCAGCCACTTTAGACACTTTTGCTGAGTTTATTATTTGAAGGAAGACATTTGCAGTGAATCCTGCATGTGAACAATCAAGTCCACGAGCATGTGCCACATGCAGAGACCTACTCCTGTTGCTCAGAATTATGTGTGCAAGGAATTCCCAACTCCATTACACAAAGGAAGGGGACAATTTTGCAGTGAAGTGCCTTTGGATACTGGCTCACACATAGCAATTTGTTACTACATGGGGCCAGATCTCCCCCTGTCAAGTATTTATTTTTCCAACTTTCTTCCAGTGTTCCTTGCACTTTTGGGAAACAAGGAGGTGGCCAGCAACCTTGAACACAGCTACCCCTGCAGAGTCCACATGCTTTTTGATGAGACATGTTATCTTCCATCCCTTCATTCTTTCATTCATTGCCTCTCCAGTTTACTGTGCCCCACTTCTAAGGTTCTGCACCCCTCCCCGCTCCCTTCCCTCCCTCCCTCCCTCAGACAGAGAGCTGCAATATTTTCACAGCAAATTAAAGCATCTTTAACCAGCCCAAAAGAAAGACCGATCAAGTTACACAAAGTGCTCCCCACCTCTGGAAGCTGTGGGAGATGCCTCCTTCTAGCATACACAGCACTAAGGGACTAAAATTAGCCAACTTTGTCTTCATGTAATATGACATTGCTAGTGAGCCATGCAATCTCCTCTCTTTCCATTTACCCTGGATAACATTCTGTTGCTTTTACCCACTGGTCAGTGTTCCTATTTTCAAGTTTACAAGGCAAACAGTAATATCAAAACAAAAATTATAGAATCTCCAAAGCCCCAGACATAGGCAAACCACATAAACAAAAGCACACATACCTAGGTGGACAAGTTTTGCCAGGGTTTCTGAGTGATCGACATAATCTCGGAGTGTGGAAGACTGAAGGGGAAGAATCGGTTCTGCAATGATCTGTACAGCTTCTTCCTCAGAAATCTCCTCCAAAGCAGATGAAGGTGGGATGTCATCCCAGTCTAAGAAACAAAAGACCCAAATGCATTTTGTGAAAGACCTGTGTGTGAGCTGAACAGCCAATCTATTACTATTAAAAAGCATATGAAAACATAGAGTACTCCCAGTTTTTGTCTCTGTTCCATCTCCTTGTCACTGTCCATATAGACAAATCTGAGTGTAGTACCCAGCAAGCCTGCCTTCAGTCTGCTGCCTTGATCACTGAAGACAACAGATCACATCACCTTCTTGAAAAAGAATCTTCTTTCATGTTTTCACAAATGCATTCTTGCCTTTTCCTATCCAGATCAAAGACTACTGCAAAGATTATTTTTCATAATCTGACAAGCCCACTACTTTGTGCTTCTGAATATGATGCCTGAACTGCAGTTGTTTTAACCTGCATGGTATTTCACAGCCAACTCCAACAAAGCTATCATGTCTTATCCATTACAGAATGGCTGCTGACTGCCACCACCTCAAACTAAAGAAATCAAGCTCCATTTTCTATTAATTAAGGTTTCCAAGCAAACATCATTATGCTTGATCCCCCTTCAGTGTTCCAAGTCACAGAGCCCAGTGTCTTTTTAAAAAAATATTTCTCTAAACTGATCTATTTTTCCACTGACAGCAGCTAGATCAAGATTACTGTTTGCAGGCTGGTTGCTAGCATCCACCTCAATTGTCAAACTGATTACTGATCATCATCCCTATTATAAACTCTTCAGGATGGAGATTTTCTGTGCCCTGTACCTTTGCACAACGACATCCTAGAGACTAGGGTAACACTCTTCCATATCAAGAAAACAAAGCCACACCAGAACTACCAAGACAGGTTCCAAAGCAGGATGATCCTAACGTTCCAGGAAGAGCTGCACAGACTAGTTCAATAGCTGTAGAAGGTCTTGCCACTTGTTTTTCTCTGAACCACAGAAAGAAAGCATGGTAAAATGTTTTTAGCAACATTTACACCTTAAACAGTAATAAAAACTCTCTAGGAATCCATATGGATGTCAAGTATTTTCTTTAAACTTGTTGAGGACCGAACCAGTGTACACCAAGGTCCACTCCAGAAGCACGGATGATTTTTTTGCCACTTTAAGTTCTTTAGACCTCCAATCAGGAAACATACCTCAAGTCATCAAAAAAAAAAAAAGTTAGCAATTTTGTTTATTCCATTATATACAGTGCCAACTGGGCAAAATCCTACACACACACACACACACACACCAGCAAGTCTGCTGGCAGATAGAAATCTGGCACATAGATAAACTGCACCGCAGGTGCAGACACATAGGAGCTGGCTGACCTGTCAGTTCTGCTGGAGCACTGTTTCCAGAACCAGCTGCACAAACACACAGATCTCAGTTGCAGCTCTCAGCCACCCCAAAAATAAGCTCTGTAGGATCCAAGTTGGCTGGTCTTAAAGCAGAATCTGAACATACAAGACTGCTTAGTAATCCAGAGCAAGTTTCCTCAGTATAGCAGAATTATTTTCAGAGGGTGGTATTTTTTTTATCCTCATTTAGATATAAAAGTAGAGAAAAGTGAAGCAATTTCCTCAGGGCAACACTACCAAAGCGACCTTGTATCTATCTCCTTTCCTCAGGAGACAGCTGGAGGAGCATTTCCCATGAGGACAGTCAGTGCTTAAAGCAGGCTTCACACTCTGCTGCCTCCTGTTGTCCACCGCCGCAGTTTTGCGAGCAACTTCAGGGGTAGCCTCGAATCCTTGCTCAAAAAAAACCAAATCAACCAAAACTGACAAACACACACTTTTATTTTGTACCGGTACAGCTATGAGGGAAAGACAAATGCTCAGCTGCTGAAGGCCGAGTTACAAAAATCCCTTCAAGCAGAAGCTTCACACTGACATTTCTACCCAAAACATTTTATCTCAGCTTAATGGTATTCTTTGTATGCTAGAGTGACCACAGGAATTCTTTGTTAACTATGGGGCTAAAAAGAAGTGAAAGTCAGGAACTTCAGATAAATGTTTTAGATAAACAGGCCAAGAAAGAAGAAACAAGGGTAATACTGCAAGCATTATTTGGGAGAAATGGCATCCCTAAGGCTTCTTACCTTCATACAGTATTTTTGCATTCAGATCAGGCAATGTTTCTGCTTTTACTTGTTTCTGTTTTACTGGTGAAGGCAAGGTACTTTCGGGACAAGAAAAGGATCCATCCTTGGCACTGCCAGGTGGAGAGCAGCTTACTAGAGATACACGCCTGTATGCCTGCCGTCTCCACGGAAGAACATTTCTAGAGGGCAGCGCGGTGAACCCGCGACATGCCTGTGTGGTGCTGCTGCGGCCGCTCAGCCTCCCAGGAAATTCAGCAGCACGGGCCGATGGCAGCAGGAAACACCAGCGGGAGACCTGCCGAGCCCACGAAGCCATCTTCCAGCTCATTGCATCATCCTGCTAGGAGAGAAAGGGCTGAGGACTAACACAGGCGCTGCCTCACCTCGCCCGCAGGGCTGGGAGTGTGAGTGTTAGTCCCCTGAGCGTAAAAGCAGAAGTTATTCGCTACAAAGATTAAATAGCTGCTCTGAGGCTTTAAACGCGTGACAAACGGAGGAGACGTTAACGGAGGAGAGGAGCCGGCTCTGAACGCCACAGCTCGCTGCCCTGCAGGGCAGCCGGTCCCCTGGGAGCACAGGGGAGGCCCAGCCGGAACCTAGGCCCT
This sequence comes from Athene cunicularia, assembly GCF_003259725.1. Classification (NCBI taxonomy): domain Eukaryota; kingdom Metazoa; phylum Chordata; class Aves; order Strigiformes; family Strigidae; genus Athene; species Athene cunicularia. The sequence goes on from NW_020799095.1 coordinate 129,297,137, forward strand.
CCCCGCGGGACGGGGCCCTCCGCGCAGAGCCGTCACCTCACGCCCCGCCGCAGGGCGGGGGAAGCCAGGCCGGGCCGCGCCGCGCTCACC
>NW_020799095.1:129297276-129340945 GCF_003259725.1 Athene cunicularia
GCCTGCCTTCAGTCTGCTGCCTTGATCACTGAAGACAACAGATCACATCACCTTCTTGAAAAAGAATCTTCTTTCATGTTTTCACAAATGCATTCTTGCCTTTTCCTATCCAGATCAAAGACTACTGCAAAGATTATTTTTCATAATCTGACAAGCCCACTACTTTGTGCTTCTGAATATGATGCCTGAACTGCAGTTGTTTTAACCTGCATGGTATTTCACAGCCAACTCCAACAAAGCTATCATGTCTTATCCATTACAGAATGGCTGCTGACTGCCACCACCTCAAACTAAAGAAATCAAGCTCCATTTTCTATTAATTAAGGTTTCCAAGCAAACATCATTATGCTTGATCCCCCTTCAGTGTTCCAAGTCACAGAGCCCAGTGTCTTTTTAAAAAAATATTTCTCTAAACTGATCTATTTTTCCACTGACAGCAGCTAGATCAAGATTACTGTTTGCAGGCTGGTTGCTAGCATCCACCTCAATTGTCAAACTGATTACTGATCATCATCCCTATTATAAACTCTTCAGGATGGAGATTTTCTGTGCCCTGTACCTTTGCACAACGACATCCTAGAGACTAGGGTAACACTCTTCCATATCAAGAAAACAAAGCCACACCAGAACTACCAAGACAGGTTCCAAAGCAGGATGATCCTAACGTTCCAGGAAGAGCTGCACAGACTAGTTCAATAGCTGTAGAAGGTCTTGCCACTTGTTTTTCTCTGAACCACAGAAAGAAAGCATGGTAAAATGTTTTTAGCAACATTTACACCTTAAACAGTAATAAAAACTCTCTAGGAATCCATATGGATGTCAAGTATTTTCTTTAAACTTGTTGAGGACCGAACCAGTGTACACCAAGGTCCACTCCAGAAGCACGGATGATTTTTTTGCCACTTTAAGTTCTTTAGACCTCCAATCAGGAAACATACCTCAAGTCATCAAAAAAAAAAAAAGTTAGCAATTTTGTTTATTCCATTATATACAGTGCCAACTGGGCAAAATCCTACACACACACACAGGGGATCCCCCGCCCCGCCCCTCGGTGCTGGCAGCGCTGCTGCCGCGCGTACCCGGCCCTGGGGCGAAGGGGGTTCCCGGGGTGGGGAGGGGGCTGGTGCTGGTCCCCCGGGAGCGAGGACGGGCGGCGGTTCCTGCTGGGGGTGGGTTAACGGGAGCCCTGGTGTCGGGCCATGACTCGCTCTGTGCTCTGCAGGCAGGGGTGTTGCATCCCTAGCAGGCTGGAGAGCACCCTTCTCGGGAGGCCCTCGGTTATCCTCCTCTGCTACGTTTCCTGGGAACTTGTTGATCGTTTTGAGGCTCTCATTTAAAGACTTTGCCGAAATGCGTGTTTCAAGTAGTTGCCAAAAATGGTTCTTGTTAGACTATCAAGAAGCCCAGCAATGATATCACTCAAGTAGGTAATTTACCAAGCGTTCAGTGGACAGGGGTGACTGTTTTGTGTCATCGTTTTTCTACAACACACTTTGTCTGTGGCCTGTCACACGTTGGCTCAGGCCCTGGTACTGGTATGCTTAGCCGCATCCTTTGCCCACCACAAGAACAGCTCTGTGGACTTTGCCACTGCAGTCATTCATGGAAATAAAGCTAAGCATGGATACAGTGATTTTCAGGAGCCTTATTTGTAAACAAAGGGTATAGCAGTGCAGTTTGAAGGGTATCTTGCAGTATTTTTCTAAGTTGTGTATACATTTTATTGCCTCCGTAGGGCTGGGAAGATCATAACATAATCTGCCTTTAGGGTAAATCGCGCAGTCTCTGGGCAGACAGTGATTCCTGAGAGCCTTTGGCTGAGTTATGCATCGTGTTTTGGGCTCGTGTACCCTTTTGCGGCATTGTATGTAGACAATCACAGGTTCCTATGGCCTTGTTGATTAAACTCTGTATTTGACAGAATAACATCGTTATTTGTCTGTAGGCCTGATACACAGATTAGTGTGTAATCTTCAGTCTTAGAATAAGAATCTAAATGTATAGTTTTTATCAGCTGTGAAAATGATGGTCAAGCCTGGGTTGAGCTGAGAAAGGAGCATATGGAAATGTAAAATAGTGTAGCTGCAAATGGTCAGAGGTGTGCCTTTTCTTGTTTCAACTTGTGTATGGCCCCAGGGAAGATATTTTTGGTGAACACATCCCTTGTTCTACTTAGATCTTGTTACCTAAGCTAAAGTAGAATGTACTAGGCATTCCTTCTTAACTCTTAAATAAATCAGGGATGTGTTTCTGTGCTTTAGTACAATGTTTAATTAAAGACCTTTGCTACAGGTGCTCCTCTTGCACTGTCATCCCTTGCCCAATCACATTTCTCACGATAGGGCTAACTTAGGTCAGACTTAAGAGTTACTGAGACATTGTTTTGAAGGATTAATGAAATTGATCACTCACCTTTAGGGAAGAAATGTTGCCATAAGCTCTTTCAAGCAGAGGATGAACCAAGCAGCAATCTCAGAACTATGGAGTCTTATAGGCCCAAGGAATATTTCTCACCTTTGCATTTTTCCAGGGGAGTTACTAACTTTTCTTTCTATTTGTCTTGCTAGCTTTCGAACTGCAAGTTCAGTTTCATTTTCTTCCCCTGTCTGTTTCTGCTCTGCCTCACATCCTGTGTTTAAATATCCATTGACTTCTCTGTAATTTTTCTGTTCCTCTTCATCTCAGGTTGTGGAAGCTACTCTGATTTTGTTTTCTTCCCACCCTTCTACTATTTCCAACTATTACAGGAGTTTCCTGCATCTCCTGGGTGATAAGAGTGCTGCCTCTCTTCCCTTATTTGGACCACTACCCAAACCATATATACTCTTTGAGAAACTGGGGGGGAAGGAGATAGTTCCCCATACACTTACAGTATGTGCTCTTAGATTTGGTCTTTCTATTCCCATCAGCTTATTGCATTGAGTCTCCAGTGACTGTATTCATGTTTCTACCTCCTGGGCACAAGGCTCTGTAGGCTTCCCAGTAAGGTGTGACAAGTGATTCTTTGCTTCCCCTGTGCTGTCAACTGTTCCGCAGCTTTCCTGGTCAACATATTAAGCAGGGAATTTTCAGTGATACATTTACACTGATGTTGTTAAGTAAGATTGACTTTTTCAGGAACTTCGGCATAGGCAGAGGAAATTTTGCTTCCCTTAAAGTCTTTCTTGTCCTTCTATAATTGTTTTGTGTCGGAAGTATATGGGGGTTCAGACAAACTTAGAAAATGCTTTTCCCTTGTATGTGCCAAGCCATAACATGTGGTCTCCCTTGAGTTCACTGAGAGCAGCTGGTACTGTCTTTGAGCTGACACGTAAGGGTGAAGCTGAACTTCACATAGCAGTAATCTTCAGGTAGCAGTAATAATAATCCAGAAAAAGAAATGTGAGTGTGTTTAACTTTTCCACGTTAAAGTGGGAAGTAGAGGGTATTCTGTTTTTTTAAAGCACATCCTTCTAGTGCTTCTGACAATGGCTGCAGCTGCCTTGGTTATTTCCTGCTGAACCAGCCAGACACAGGCTCCACTGCTTCCAGGCTGTGCCTGGGGGCGGAGGGGTGGAGTGGCTCTAGCTTTCAGTGTCGTCTTCCTCCCTAGAGAGAGGGATGAGCCCAGAGGCAACCATCAGGAGGGCAGGTGGGTGCTGGAGGGGATATTTTTTGGAGCACAGCAACAGGGCTGAGGAAGGTGGAGACTGGTAGCTTCTGGTGTGAAGTTGCAGGGGTTTATGGGAGCAGAAGTAAGAACTATGAGGATATAGTGCTGTTGTGTTTCGCATCCCTTGATTAATGAAGTTGATGTGGATTATTGTACATTTAGGTTTGGTTTGGGGGCATTTGTGGAAAATTTTTTGGTTTTGCCCTCATACACTCTAAATTTAGTGTCCTAGCTATTTTTTTCCCCAGTTGAGTATCATTTTATTCTTCATGATGTAATAAATTACTAGCTTACATTTTTGTAATGTGACAGTGTAATGTAGCGGTCTGAAGAGCAGGAGAGAGAAAGTAGTTGTGCAGGTATTGTATGCTTTGGTTTGTTGGGTTTTTTTCACCAAAAAGCCACAACATTGCAAAATGCACTGATAAAGTGGATTTAAATTGAGGGAATTTTCATCTGTCCTCCCACACGAGCATTAGAAATCTTGTTTTTGCTGCATGAATGCTAATATTTCAAAGTCAGCATCAAAGTTCTTAAGGCTAAGTGAGGAGATGATTTAGCACATTTTCCTGATTGCAGCTTGTTGTGATTGTGTCTTTTCTTCAACAGTTATTTTGCTTCCCTGTTTCTTTTGGCATTCCCCAAAATAGTTCTTCCAGGCAAACCTATCATTCTTATACTAACTAATGCACAGTAGCGAGTCTCTTGCTCCTACCTGTTTTTACCTGCTTCTAGCAACAAATTGGATGTCTATCCCTTTTGAAAGGTACCTGCAAGCCAAAATGAAATGCCTCTACCATTCACATGGAATGAAATGCAGTTTAACACCACCTAAAGCTTCTTTGTTGATTTTTGGGGGAAGTGGTGCCAATGTGACTAAGACTGCTTTCCTGAAGCTAGGTAGTTCTCAGAATCCTGATAGGCAAAGGTGAGGACCCTTCAGCCCAGCTGGTATGACAGTTAAGTGATGTGATCACAGTGGCTTTCACTTCTTTCTTGGGCACGCTGAATTGTACAGTGATGTAACCCTAGTAATCAGTTCTCTCTTCAAACAAACAAACAAAAAAAAATTTTAAAAAATCCCTTTACTTGGTAGCACCCATGACAGCATGTTCATGTGTGTTATTTGCATATGTTTAAACAGAAATATGACTTTGCTGTCTGAGCCATGAGAGCCCGAGTCTGGAAAGTGTGCTGGATGGCATGAAGCCCTTGAGATTGCCAAGGGAGCCAGAGTTAAGCTCTGGAGCTCGGGCTTCATAGCTGGTGTAAAGTGTCAGCCTGCACAGCATGCCTGCAGGAAAGTGACTTAAATCTGGACTGAGCTGGTCTAGAAAAAAAATAAATGCTGTGGGGAGTCCCTGAGGCCTGCAGAGAAACCATTGATGTTTAATGTACTTTTTCCTGCCTTACAGTTAAACTAACACAGTGCTTAAATGCCTCACAATGATGGAAGTCTGTGGAGCTGTTAAGGCTCAGTTTTTAGGGAAAGGGAAATAATTTGGGAGAGAGATTTCTTTATAACTGCAGCAAATATCTAATATGGAGCACATTTATGCTGTCACAGATTCTTCACTGAACCATCCAGAAACACGACAGATGGTCTGCCAGGAAAAGCTTTACCTCTCTAAAGTTTGCTGGGATTTTTTTGTTATCGTGGGTTGGTAATAAATAAAGGAATATATTTAAATTGATAAACTGATCTGAAGTACATGAACAAAATAGTAAAACTTTTGAGTTGTAGTAGCTGATACATTGTGAAGTATTAGCTGTGTATATTATGATAGGCTGAAGTTTGTTTCTATTTGTATTACTGAAGTATCTTAGAAGCTGACTTCTGGTTAGAAGACTTCGGTGGGCTGCTTTTTTGGTGAATCTCACTGCTGTATACCATATTCTACCTGCCTGAAAAGAAAGCTCAGCCAAGTTTGCCTTTCCATTTCAAACTGAATTCTTTAATCTCTCTCTTCTGGCCAAATAATATGACCATAGCACAAATTCCCGTTATTTTGCTCAGTGCTTTGACTTAATAGATGTAAAGCAAGTTGATTTTTTTTTTTTTTCCCCCTGGTTCTTTTAAGTTTTGCTTTCTCTGTTATACACAGATTCTAAGCTTATAATTATTATTTCCCCCCTCTCTGCACTCACCTCAGGCATTTTGGCATTGGGAACAGGCCAAGGGAAGTGAAGGAGATTGTAAGCAACACCAAAACAGCAAAGGGAAGACTGGGAATTGCATCCAGGCTTCCTAAGTTTTTGGTCTGAGTCTGTTTGCTGTGAAAAGTACTTTTGATGATGTTTCCGTGAATGTTAAAGCAGGTTGATTTTTTTCACCTTGGATTAAATGTAGTTGTTTCTGCATTGGCTTCTAACAGTGCTTATGATATATGCATTGATGATTATGTTTAACTCTGTTCTAAGCAAGCAATACCCAGAAGTGCAGAGTGAAAAGCATTCAGTGCAGTTACTATCTTGATTTGTTATATAACCAGCATGCTTATTTCTTATACTTATTTCCATGTAGTCTTTATTTAAATAACATATCTGCAGAGCCGTTTGACTTCATCCTTATAATGTACTTTAACACTCTGATGTTGTCTATTTCTTCAGGGATGATTCTGTCCCAGAGGATAATATTTGGAGGGGTATCCTCTCTGTGATTTTCTTCTTTCTAATCATCAGTGTTCTAGCTTTTCCTAATGGTGAGTAAGGTTTATACTGCTTATACTTCACTTTTTGTAACATGTGAATTTCTCTTTATTGCCACTATGTTTATTTTGATTTTTATTAAAGTGCCACTTATAAATGTTTTTTTTTTTTTCTTTAGGCTTTTTAATTCCTTTATGTTAAGGAACAGTTTAAAAATGGGTTGCAATCATACTGAGTTGAGATAATGGTGAAATACAAGTTATTTATAGCTTCTGTGTATCTAACAAGGAAGTCAAGTTTTCAGAATCTGTGTCTCTATTTGTAGGTACACAGTTGCAACTCAGATTGCTAAGTAATGATGCTGCCAGATAAGGATCTCCTTAAATAATGTTTAAAAGGACTCTACCTCAGTGTGTTTTAACAGATGTGTCAACCTGCAAATTCTCAGAGAAATAACACCTTATATAAATCACACTACCAGAAGTTAATGATAGAAATGGTTGAGTCACGTAAAATGTATAACCACAGTTGCTCAGTAGAAATTAGGTTGGACAAAAATTTTGGTAACTGTGTGAGGATCATAAAGTGCAAAAAGGTAGAAACACTTGTGTGACATTTAATTCTATGGAGGAAATGCTGTCTTACTGGTGTTCCAGTTTTTTTAAAAAAATAATTTATTTTTAATTTTTACTTATTGCCATCAGCAAGAACATAATTCTTGTCTCGGGTCTAAACTGTCTGAGGATTGACAGCGTTCAGGAAAAAACAGTGATTGTGCTCAGGGCAGCTTTGTAGTTTAGAGTTGGGATGTATTTTTTTCTCATGTTTTAAAAGTTATTAATCCATATTTTTCACAAAGCACTTCCTGAAAAATTGAATGCCAGGGAAAAATGAGCTTTATGTATACAGTGGTGAAAGAGCACTCTGCAGTGTGTGCTGAAAGTACTTGTTCAGCCACTTCTTGCTACTGAAAAGTATGATTCATGCTTAGAGGTTTTCCAGTTTCACTAGACTTACCTCTTCTGCTTTTCACATTAATTGAGAGATTTTTAATCTATTAAAGTCAGTTTATTAACTGGCTCTAAAGTAAATGATACTGACACTGGTAAAGAGCATAGGTATCTTGCTTCTTGTCAGATATATGATACTGAGTTTGGAAGTTTTAGGAGGCCTGTTTGCTAACATTTCATGGTCATCTGAAGGCTAAGGACCATGTTTCTTTGCTAACATATAGAAATTTGTATTTGATGACTTAATTGAGAGCAAGCTGTGTGTGAGCTGTGGTCTAGAAAGCAGATCAAGAGATCCTCTGGTGACACCTGAGATGTATCTGCTGAGCAAACAGCGTATTGTTGTTCTGGAAACAAGTACATAAAAATAATTGAAAAATTTGCCTGCACCCTACTAATTTGCAGACTCATTTTCTCTCTGAAATCTGTTTTTACCATGTCTTTTTTAACATAGAGTCCCAGCATTTAGGTATAGTACATAGTTTGATGGAGAACTTATCTGTGTTTATGTGAGGTATACTCAGATTATGTGGTTCTTACTGACATGTCTTTTAGTAGGCTTTTTGTTTACTGTCCACAGGACCCTTTACACGTCCCCACCCTGCAATATGGAGAATGGTTTTTGGTAAGTTTTAAGTTCTCTCTGACTTTTTGGTCCTTCTGCAGGACCGGCCATTTTAACTTTCAGATTAATGGAATTGTCATGATACATAATTGTGCATCAAACTTGTGTGCATGTCATTTCCCTGCCACTTCTGAGCAGTTGTTTATAATCTATTCTTAATCAGGTTTGGGAATGTCATTGTATTTACTTTGTGTCAGGATGGTGTAAATTAGATCACCAGAAAGGGATCATTCATTCTGATGCTCTCTGGTTTATAGTTTGTGTTTGTGCTTCCTAATCTCCTTCCCCCACACCCTTCCTACTGCCATCTCTTCCCACCACAAAAAAGTTTGGGCTTTTTATAGCTGCGGCATATATCATCTGACTTCCAATTAAATGTAGTGCTTCTTTATTGGCAAAATATGCTATTACTATATTAAATTGTATCATGGTCTAGTTTAACATCCATTTATTAATATTCTTAACATGTATGCATTAATATACCAAACTTACAATTCCAGCAGAAATACCTATAAATACTAGTTTCATTCATAGTTTGGAAAAAAATTTTATTAACTAGAGAACTTATTGAGTGAAATCCTGCTCCTTCAACATCTGAATTACATGACAAAACATAAGGAATTTTATTTTGAAATAATTAGGAGTACACAGAGCATATCCTAGACTTTAAGCATACTTGCAGAGAATTAGGTACATTTGATTTAAAAGCTTCTCTGTTTCTTTTTAAGGGGACTGTATGTTTCTCTCTCCTGCTGTCTTTATATAGCTAAAAATAAGTAGCCTCCCAAAGTAGCTGATTACTCATCTGTTGACATTGAGAGGATACTGCTGATTAGATAGTACTCAAAGAATCCTGCTTCTTGTGAAGTTACAGAAACACAGGTCCTACTGCTCATTTCAAGTTTAGCAAATGTACACTAAAAGGTCTTTCTCAGTGTTAATACTGTTGGAGCTTGATCCCCTGTACTTTTGGGAAAAAGCTGCATGCAAAATCAAGAGCAACATTTTTCCCTGCATAATACTGTTTGTTCTGGCATGGCTTATTTAGCTATGCTTGAAGTCTTGGACCTATTCAGTAGATGAAAGGCAGGAGTAGTGTGTCCTCAACATCTCAGGATGCACCCTTGCCTTCAGGCTGTACTTCTTGTAGTAGTTTGGCATCTGTTTACCTGATGTGTTTTTAGGGTGTACTGTAGAGGACAGTATATATACTGTCTGTTCACACATTTGTACTTGAATATAAGTTGTTCTTTAGCATACGCTTGTTTTGCCAATTATTAGGCCTAGCATAAAGGACACAGCCAGCATGAAGATGAACCAATAACCAGATTGTATTTGATACAAAAGGGTCAGTACATGAGTGAGTGCTGGGGGTCTAAACAAGTCAGTCAGATTATACATAATTGACATAGATCCCACTGACCCCAACAATGACACCGCACAACCAACAATGGGTGGAATAAATGGTGAAATACGGTCTCCCATAGAAGGGATGGGAGACAGAGTCAACAAGCTAAACACAAGAATCTCTACACAGCCCAGGTTTACAAAGGCCAGACCTGATTGGAGCCCAATCCCAGGGAGGCAGGAGGTCCTTCCCCAACAGGGAACTCTGCAAAGTGCCTCCACCTCACAGACAGACACTGCCCCTTCCTGCAAGTGGTCCCAGCTTTTATCCCTAAGTGGGACACCTGACCTTTGTTTACTTAATGTGGGACACCTGGGGCTCATTTACCCAATGGCTCTCCCTGCAAGGCCGGCACCACCCTGGAGGGAAGCCTAAAGGCAAACTCACCCCCACTTTGTGAAGGGCTGTGGGAATCACCCTTATGTCAACCTTAATTTGGGGCTTGGGGTTGAAACCCCAGCATTTCAACACTAGGGATTAATAACACCTGAGTTCTGGTTATAGTTTAAAAATAGCTTTTTAGAATTGCTGTAGTTTATTTTGGGTAGCAGATACTAAGTTTATTCACATTAATCTTTCTGCCTTTCATGACATTGCTGCAGGATACAACTAAGTTTGAGTGCTAGACTGTGTAAGTGGTGTTGGTGTTTCTATGCCTCTTCCAAATGTGGTCTTAGATATCTGTGAACTTGTGAATAAAGATGTGCTCCCAACAGCAGCTTCATCTACCCACAGATCTACAGCTAGGACTCTAACTTCTTAAAAATTCTAATTAAAAAAAAAAACAATCAGACATTGGGACGAGAGACACAATAGTCCCAAATGCAATAGTGTTTCATAACTTATAACTGTGAAAGCAAATCATAATCATCTATATAAGCTTCAAACAGCAAATTTTCCAGCTCACAGAAGTAACTCAATCATGCATTAGTTTATAACTAATCTTTTTTTACTAGCATAGCTCAAAATTGCCAGGTGGGATCTTTGTTGAAATCTGCATGTAGGTTTAGGGGCCTACGCTAGTGAGACCAAGAATACTTAAAGCAAAAGGGCAAAGCTAATCCAATCCTGGAGTCCTAATGTATCTCTTACTAAAGAGCTTCTTGATCACAGCCTTGTACTATTCCTGTCTAAACTGATCAGACTGATTTTTGCTTTGACTGTATTCATGCAGTTGAGCATGTATTCTATCACTTGAAGCAGGAGGTGATATGAAGCATGGAGTGCTCAGAGATTACCATCTGACTTGGGTCTCAAGCTTTTTTTACATGTAGCCACTGTATGTAGAAAACTTGTTTGTGTAAACCGGGCATATATAGAGCATCAGTTTGAAAGCAGCTGTTTGGACGCTGTGTCCCAAGGAGTTCTGTGAGTGAACATGGTTCTAAAGCTGAGTCTTTTTGCAGGTCTCAGTGTGCTCTATTTTCTGTTCCTGGTGTTCGTGCTTTTCCTTAACTTTGAGCAGGTAAAAGCAGTGATGTACTGGCTGGATCCTAATCTTCGATATGCCACAAGGGAAGCAGATATTATGGTATGTATCCATGGCACTTTACTGGACATCTACTTTAGATATGTTTTACATGAGTGGGAAGGGAGAAATCTGAATTTGCTGACATGAGCAGTGCAAGTTTGTGCCTGTATTTGTGTGTTAACAAACCTTTTATGTCAACTGCTGTTTCTTTACTTTGAAATCAATTGTGAAAAACAGTATTGTATATATTCTTTCTAATGCAGATGTTCAAATGGGTGTGCAGTGAGCAGTGTGAGATATGTTTACAGTGGGGTGGCTTTGGATTCTTTTAAATAATAGATGTGAGCCTGGACACTGAAAATAGACTTACCAAGGTAGCATCTAAATGAGGCCTGTATGGTGTGTGTCCTTGGGATCAGGCTGGGTTTTTTTGATGCCACAATTCTACAATCAAAGAACTTTGGTCTTGCCTTACTACTCTGAGCTTAGTACATGACTGGTATGCTACTGAGTGTGTGGAAATCCAGGTATAGCAACTGCAGGGCTCTGCTGCCTTCCAGTCACCCAGCTAAGTGCTGGTGCTATTACCACTGGGAAATTACTTCCATACACCATGATCTGGAGTGGCACGGAAAGCCAAGCTTCTTGTTCTGCCTGTTGAGCAGCTTGCGGAGTTTTGAATAGAGACAATGTTCCCCTTCAGGTGAGGACACAAGCACAGGGAGTTGAGGTAGTAAAAGGAAGTCCAGGAGAAGTATGTGAGGTGTGTTGGGAGGCTGGCAGAAGAGAAGGTGAGCAGTTGAGTACCAAGCAGAGGAGGGTTACTGCATGGAGAGGCAAGAGTTGCCAGTCTCGTCCTCTTCACTGTTGAATCAGATTACTGTGCACTACCTGGCCAGTGTGCTCCCTTGCACCTGAGTTTGCACATCTGCTCACTGTGGTCACCTGTTGTATAGTAGGTGCTGTTATCTGACTCATGTCTCAAGTAAGGAAATTCACTGATTGTCTGGCAAATAGCAATTTACTGCATATACAGGCTACTGCACCACACCTAATCAGCAGTGACTGCAAAATTCTGCCCTGTAGCACATAAGAGGGACTGGAAATCTTTACAGAGCAGTAAGCTTACATTAGCTGATTGACAGTGAGGGCTGCACACAGGCTCCTTACCTGGAAAATGCTGGATGCTTCAGGTGTTGCACCTCAGCTGATCCGCAGTATGTGTTTTGCAACTCCAGCATCCAGAGCAGGGCTATGACTTTCTGTTCTGCAGGAGGCTGTGGTGGTGGGGAGGCGTGGGCAGCCTGATGTTAGGGTGGTGGGAGGACACATTGCTAAATGGAGCATGAGCATGGGGGTTAGCAATGTTGCTGAGCAACAAAAGGGAGCTGAGATGAGGAGTCGGTTGGTAAGTCAGATTCACCTGGTTCCCCTGTCATTTAAGTTAGAAATAGATTCAAGTCAGGGGAGGACTAGTATTACTGCTGGCATAGAACCACAGTACAGCAGATTCCCTGACTGTAGCAGTCAGTGGAAACTTATGCTGTACTAGTTTGAAATCCTAATACTGTCACTTGAAGTTGGAGTAAATTTTTAAAGTGCAACAGTAATGAAGGCTGCAGCTTGTTCTCTTGCACAGGCCTGTCAAAGTTGCTTGAGTATAAAAGAAAGTTCAACGCATTTCACTGATTGGCAGAGCTGCAACTGGAAAGATGACATAGAGTGGGGAAAAAGCCCCAGTAAAAATAAAAATTAAAGCAAAAAAGCAAGAGCCCTGAAAAAACACTTTTGGAGTAACCTCATTGTGTTCACTCATCACAGTTTCAGGTACCATGGTGTAGCTTGAAGCCTGCATTGGGCGTTCTGTGCTTCTCATGCTGGCAAATGATCCAATTTCAGATCTCTTCGGGTATGTGCACTAGAGCTGCAGATCTGCTATCCTTAGGACAGGTGGTGCAACTTTCTCTGAATGACCAGCAGCACTGGCATGTGTGAGAACCGAGGCTTTTACTTCAGGGAGCACCAGCAGTAGGGGTTACTTACAGTTTCATAGTGGGACTCAACTGCCTGCTGATAGAAGTATTGGTATGAAATTGTGCATTCTTCTCTTTGGAGACCAGGATTTAAATCTTTGTTGCTGTCTCCTTTTCAACTCGATCATGGTTTGTTTGTGCAGGATTAGTGATAGTTCTGGCCTGAAAGAGAGTACTTTCTTAATTCAACAGCAGTGCTGTGTTGTCACCTGCAGGTGGCAATCTATATTTTAGGAGGGTTGGAGAGCAGAGATTTTCTTAAATGTGTGTTTCCAGGTGGGAATAGTTCAGTTTGTGCCCAGTGATGAGTCAGAAGCCCACAGATGCAGCCTCCTGATGGCATACATTTTTTTTTTTGGTTGGGCAGTGATTTCTAGCACTTGCTCTACAACATGATGAGAGAACACATTTCCTTTGTTATTCATGATTAGAATATTAAGTAATATGTCACTCATCTATGACAGAACAGTTGCAAGTTCTTCTTTGTTTTATTAGTTCAGCCCCGTGACCGAACTTTCTCAATATGAGTGTGTTCTGTGAAATTACTTTCATGAGGAAAACAAGACACAAAATACTCAAATGAACATGGGGATGAGTAATGTAACATCACAAACCGGTGAAGATGAGCCACATCTGAACACCAGACAGCATGAAAATGGCAAAAGGTGGTTATTTCGAATTAAGTCCCCAAAGAAAAGCAAATAACTATTTTATGGCGTACTGTTTGCTGGCTTCATCATTATTAACTTTATTTCTCCTGCTGTTCCTCTGTCACATAAGAAATACATGCTCCTTCAGGCACCAAGGTCTATTCTACCTCCCTTTAAATGAGAGCTGTATTGTGATGACACTGAGTCTTCTGAAAGTTTTCCTGCAGAGTTTAGAAGGACAAAAAAGTGCAATAACTCTTATGTGAATATCCTTATAATTTCAGTCTTATTGCACTGGATAGAAAGAAGTTTCTTCATTCTTGTGTTCCTGAAGTTGCCTGTTGATTGAGATTTTTTTTTTGTGGTGTGTTTCTTTTTGTTTGTTTGTTTGTTTTCCTTAACAGGAGTATGCTGTGAACTGTCATGTTATCACCTGGGAGAGAATCCTCAGCCACTTTGATATATTTGCTTTTGGGCATTTCTGGGGCTGGGCTATGAAGGCTTTGCTGATCCGCAGCTATGGGCTGTGCTGGACTATTAGCATCACCTGGGAGCTCACTGAGGTAGGCCACCTATTTATCTTAATTATAAACAAATGTATGAGACTTGAATTGTTCTTGAGGGGAAGTGTGAATGTTACTAGAAGGATGACTCACTAGTTCTCAGTGTAGATTAATGTTTTAAGCTTTATAAACCAGATGAGTGATTGATGCAGTTGCATTAGTGGACAACAGCAAGCTGGGGTTTAGTTAGGTGATCTACTACTACTTGAATTGGAAGGAACTCCAGGCCAGCCTTATGGTGCCATCCATGATTTGGTTTTCTGCTGTTATGGGAGTCAACATGCATGCTACTACAGACATTGACTAATATTTCCTGATTCAGAGCAATTGTTCTCCTTTTTCACCTTGCAGTATCTGTGATGTACTGTTGCAATCCCCTTACCCCAAATACAACAGTATTGTGTTGTGTGTAGTCATGATACTGTACAGTGAAATAGAGTTGAGGGATTCCTGAGGAGAGTGTGAGGACCCATGAAGAGAAGTCTGTATGGAATGGCAAGACACCATTTGGTGTGTTGTTTCCTGTTGTAAGGCCTGAGTGCATAGCTCTTCTTTTGTTAAATTGTACCCTATAAGCCTAGTTTATTCATGTTCACTGACTTAAAAATGTGACACTTTTTTTTTTTTTTTTCACTAGTCCTGGATCTAAGCTAGTTCACATACAGTGTAGTCCCCTGCACCATGGTTTGGAGGGCCACTGACTTAGTTTTCTTTACCACAGTTCTCCCAAGCACATGCTGAAGTCATTTGACTGTTGGCACTTTCAAAGCCTGTTTTGGATTAAAAAAAAATACAGACACTTGACTTGATTATGTCAACTGTCTGTTACTTAGACTGCAGGTCCTTATTGATAGATCTGTTTTAAGAATTCAAGCTGATTAATTGCTACTCTAAATAGTTTCATCTGCATGTAACCTAGAGCTTGATTAGTAGAATATGTGTCACCTAAAATCCAAGGATGTGTTTCCATAAAAATGGGTTTAATTTAATTATATTCTTTGATTGGACAATTCAGAGGGAAAAAAAAAAAATCCAATTTCTATCAGGTTTTGGGGCAGCATAGTCTAACCTGTCACATTTAAAATATTAAGTGTAGACGTAAACACCTTAATTTAGTCTTTAAAATTGTAGTTTCCTGTAGAGCTTGCCATCTTGTGAATGTTTGGCTCATCTGACAAGGCATTTGTAATTCAGAAACACAGATAAGGATTTAGTTGTCAAAGTCAACTTCTGGGTTTTAAAATACTGGTGCCGTGAGTTCCTTTTCAAAACATGTTTTTCTTCTGTGGCATTGAAGGATACACAGTTTTCTAAGCTATTTTGAAACTGCTTAAGATTGGGATTTCACAAGTACCTATCCACTAAAAACAGCTTTGCTGTTTGTACTCAATTTTTTTTTTTTTTCCCTCTGGAGAAGAATAAAGTTGGATTTGTTTCACATGCACTCTTATCATTCAGCTGATCATCACACAACCATCGTCTTCAATTTGAAACCGCATGGGGTATCTAGTATTCCCTGTTGTTGAAAGGCAGGTTATTGGAATGGACAGTGTGTTGGGTAAGGTTCAACATATAGAGAGGTTATCACCACTCAAATGGATTTTTAATGAGTTAGTTCAGAAGAGTCATTAGAAACCTACAGAAGTTACTGGGGCAGTTACATAGGGATTTAGCTGTGCCTCTCCTATTAGCATTAATGGATTTCAGCTGGCTCCCCATTCTGAAATGGGACACTTGGCTCATGCTCCATACTATCAGATTAAAGTTGGGATGCAGGTAGACCTTGGTCTCTCATTCTGAGAAAACAGCTAACACTTTCGAGATGGTCTGGGTAACACCTATGCTCTGGGTTTTGCTGCCTTATATGCAATTTTTGGTGTCTTTGGCTGTATCATTGCAGATTTTGATTCATAGCCCAATGCTCCTTTCAGGTTAAATTAATTTATATAACATGAAAGGGAAAATGTAGCAGGATAATGAGCAACATGGTATAGTTTGGGTCCTGAAGAGAAATTAAAATTTTAATTTTATGCAATTTGAAATTACCATAGCCTTGTCAAAGTAAAACAAGTTGCTTTGATAGACTTTTGCAAGAGTTTTTCAAAGGAACTGTCATTGTCAATAAATGGACCAGTATTCATTCTTGTTGTATACAGAAATAATTCTTGTTCCTTTTTCTACATCTGATTTTTTTTCAGTATTTTATTTATACATTTGTTAACAAAAGATACTTTATTACAAAATCATACCAATCTTCCACAGACACAGTGTATGTACATTAAGTGACAAAAATTGTACTGTTTTTGTGGAGGTAAGAACATTCTTTAGTTTTCTATGTGTTTTGTTATGCATCTTCTTGAGTATTCCAAAGGGATTGCTTAACACATGGCTGTCTTTGATTTCCAGTCTACTGCTAACTTTTTCAGTTTACTTTTGGTGTTGCCATGATGATTTTTTTGTTTGTTTGTTTTTGGTAGAAGAGAGAATACAATTATCTTAAAGAATGAGATGCTCTGAGTCCTTTTCTAGCTCTCAGTAAATTATGTCTGTATCTTGTCTTAACTTTCACTCTGTCAAAAGTGTAAAGTCACCAGATGTATCTGTAAATATGTTTAATTGCCTTACGGATGCCTTATAGTGGTCTTCAGTTGAGTATTCAGAAAGGAACAGATTGCTTGAGAGGTAAATGATTTGTGCGCTTTCCAGTGGAAATCTTAAAGGGACCGAATATGTTTTGATATATCCAGATGATGTCAGCTTTTCAGTCTGATGTTGGTTTGTTTCTGGCCTGTTTTCCAGGAGCTTCATCATAAAAGTACCTTCATCATTAGTGCTTAGCAGAGACCAAGCAGGAAGGGAGAGTGGAATATCCTCTTAACTTCTTGAGCCATTCTGGATCAAATATAGCAGCAAAGCTTGTAGTGCCTGAAACACTGGTGAACTCTTAATATTTTTATTCACTAAGCTTCCTAAAAATAGTAAATGAAAGAAGGAGTTTTGAAATAGAACAAGTCTTAAGTCCTGAGCTCCAACATGCTTTAGTATTTACAGTTGTTACAAATACATCTGTTCTACTTAACTGCATCTTGTTGTTTAGAAAATGTACTTCTTAAAACTGTTTAGCAGAAAATAAAGCAAAGATTCTCTTCAATTTTTTTTTAGACCACCAGCCACCTTCTTTTTTCCAAGAAATGCAGTAGTTTTCCTTGTTTCATGCATTTCTACGAATGTTCTGTGTATCACCTTTGAGAGGCAAGAGCTGCATAATATCCTTATATAGAGCATAGCCCCAACAGGGAATGGTAAGAAGGAAACCTCTCATGTCTTGTGTGGTTTTGTCCAAGGCTTTCTGAAGTTAATGGAAGGATACCCATCAAATTTCAGTGGTGGCTCATTTTTTAATGTGTACTTAAAAAGTGAATTTATATCGGTTTTGTACTGTTCCTCACCCAGAATCTTTTTGCTGTATTCTGTAGCTCTTCTTCATGCACCTTCTGCCTAATTTTGCTGAATGCTGGTGGGATCAAGTCATTTTGGACATCCTGCTTTGTAACGGGGGTGGCATCTGGTTGGGCATGGTAGTTTGTCGTTTCTTGGAGATGAGGACCTATCACTGGGCAAGCTTCAAGTAGGTCTGAATTAAAGCTTGGTAAACATTGTTTGATGTTATAATATTGAATTCATTTCCTTGGGAGATAGATCTTTTTGCATATGTAAAATGCATGTGGTATAGAAATAGCATGCAATCTGTATGTGCTAACAATGCTGTAGATTTATTTTAAATGTTAAAAATCCATCTCATAGTAATGCTACTGTACAGCATATATTTGTAGATACGATTTTATATATATAATTTTCCTTTGTAATTTAAGTTACAAGCATTGATGCCAAATGAAAATATAAAGTAATAAAGCTATTTGCAATTTCAGTTTTTGTACAAAACTTTGAAGAAGGCAGTGAATAAAACAAATGGTAATTATTTTCTCATTATGCAATGCTTTTAAACTAGATTTAGGCTCATCTTGATGAGGCGTTAGTGTGGCAATCTGTCAGCACTAGTTGCAATTGCAGAATAGGAATAAGTCTGATTGTACCTGTGCTGTGAATTGCCTTACCCCATTGCTGACCCTCTAAAATAAATGGAGTAATTGCAAATTTAAAACCCACTGGTTGTGTAAAAGGGCAGCAGCTTGTGGCCTAGTAAGTATCAGTTCCTAGCTGTCCAGGTATGGTTTCTTCCATTGTTTTTTGCCCCTTTCCTGCCTTCTTCCCTGCCACTTGCTGGCAAGCATGGTTATCTGCATGTTACCAATGGTATAGATGAAACAGGATCAAATATAATTAATTGACAAAGGATATTGCCTTGAGAGATGGAAAACAAGCCTGAATCTTGACTTCCAAATTTATACCCTACACAAACTTCTCTTCATTGCTTTCTTTCCTCTTGCTCTGAGAACCATCCAGCCTTCAGTCTCAATTCATTTTTCCTACATTTCAATTCAGGAGGAATAATAAGCATTTGATGGTCCCTCTGATTTTAGAGAGTTCACTGAAAGTTAAAACAGCAGAGTATCTATGGCGGGACTAGTCTTTACTTGCCTTGTGGAATAATTTTTCCTCATGTTCTTTTTAATGCATGAGTAGATATTGTTGGATCTTTAATATGAAGAGGAGCTGCATAGAATGAGAAGCTTTTGCTTATGCCCTTTTGTTTTCTTTTTGCATTGAATAAACACAGATCTTAAATATCTAACATAACCTAAGATCCCACTAGCCTAAAAATCTACAAGTATCAGAAATGTCAAATCTGAATCTCTTTTTTCTTGTCCAGAAGGGCTAGGGAAATAAGAGGGTGAAAACTGACTTCTAGCCCTGCTAGTCTTCCTTCAGAAAAGAAAACTCTTGAGTTTTTCTTAGTTTCCCTGTCCTTTGGATGCTGTTGCTCATCTGAATTAATGTTATCAAAAGCAAGAACCAGTAACACATCTGTCAGATGAACCTCCATTCACATCCCCTTTCAAAAAGGAATTCAAAAGCCTCTGGCTTTTAACAATGCTATCACATCTCTCTAGAAGATTCATGTGCATCTAATATCAGAACAGCAGGGGTTGTGTGGGCTGGTAGTACAGTATTTTCAAACCTGTGGAGCCAGCCCCATATACAATTAATGAATAATGTATCTGACAGATTCCTGAAGGATTGATGTCAATGAGCTATAGAACAAGTCTTTGGGAAAAGAGCAGTGGCAGCATAGCCTGGGAAGAAATACCCTCTAGATTTTTCCATGGGGGTTGCAGAATCACAATCCTTGTTTCTTTCCTTTATGGAGAGAATGATAGATATGTTTTGTAGTTAGGTACTGACTGAGGATAGAGGAGAGTGGGCTTTCATAGCAGAATGCACCCTGACTGAAATGCTTAATAGATTATATTTAATTCACCCTTGTCTGGTACACAGTTGTGTCTGTGAAGATTTCTGCTGTCCAGCAAAAAAAGTGTGATTGTTCTGAAATATCAGTAACGTGGCTATTGCTTTTTTTTTTTTTTTAACTTGCATGTTCCTTGTATTTATTCCAGCCATTTTCTTTTTCTAGGGACATTCACACGACCACAGGGAAAATCAAAAGAGCTGTATTACAGTTTACCCCAGCCAGCTGGACCTATGTCCGCTGGTTTGACCCTAAGTCCTCATTTCAGAGAGTGGCTGGAATCTACCTTTTTATGATAATTTGGCAGGTAAGAAATAAATTCTGTGAAATCAAAGCTTCCATCAGCTCAGTTACTTATTGGCTATGTTCAGCTAGAAGATACTCTAATGCAGTGTATGTCCATCATTGAAATACACAGTTAAATGAATTGATAATACAGAATTGGACATGGCATTGTTCAGGGAGTTACATGATAGTTCAGGAGTGTAATTACAGAATCTGTGGAAAAAAACCAAATGTTACAGATTGCTGTACTGACCATCAGATTATTCTTTGCAATTGATACAGTTTTAGAAACTGCTAGACAGTGGAGTTTTGGGTTGGGTGGGGTTTTTTTGGTTTGGTTTTGTTTGGGATTTTTTTTCTTTCCCATTGACTATTGGATGGATCAGTGATACTCAGAATTCTGGCCTGGATCTAGCAAGACTCCACAGTATGTCCCAACTGTTTTGGCGCTTCATTATGCAAGCGCTAGAATGCTAGCAGACCTCACTAAAAACTTTTTTTTTTAAAAAAAAAAAAAAAAAGTTGTTGAATTTAGTTTTTAAAAGGAGAACTGAAAGTTGATTTTTTTTTTTTTTTTTAATATATGATCTCTTCTACTCCTCTACCAAATTTGCCTCAGTCATTCGTACCTGATTTAGGATATGAAAGTTATCAGAAGACCTCTGCAGTGTGAATTATTGTCTGGTCCCTTAATGGGTTTCTGGAAAAGAGAGAAAACATCTTCATAGAGGTGTTGTAGGGGAGAATTCTTTATTTTACTAGTATATTCCTTGCTTGTCCTGGAGCAGGAACCTTAGACTCTTTAAATCCTCAATCTAAACACCAGGGCTCTAGGAGAGCATAATTAGCTTTCCTTCCCTGTTTCAGTTTTCATATGAGTCTTTGCACATTTTCTATAGTAACTCATTAAGAGTTATGTTAAGTTGAACACTATCAACTAACTTTTTTTTTTTCTAGCTGACTGAGTTGAACACATTCTTTTTGAAACATATCTTTGTGTTCCAAGCAAGCCACCCTTTAAGCTGGGGGAGAATTCTCTTCATAGGAATCATTACAGCGCCAACTGTAAGGTAATTTTGTACACTTTAAAGTAGCTTGTCATATAGACACCTAAGAGCTGTGTATAGCTTGTGAATAAGTAAGCACATTTCAAGAAATTTTTGCTTTTGCCACCATGAAAAGCAAAACAATCATCACTTTTCAATAAAGTGTATTTTCTGCAAACCAATAAGGTAAAATGTATATAAATATCTGTTTCCATAGGGATGCAGTCTGTTCCATCTTCTGTTTGTATAGCATCTTCATGTTTTGTGAGTTAGCTCCATGTGAAAGTATCCAAGTTGATGAGTCAGGTGCTCACAAGTGTAGATGAGGAAAAATAGAGCTGTTGTTTTTTCTGAGTTCCTTACTCTGTTTCTCTACAGCAAATGTTATGTTAAAAAAAATGATACTATATTCTGAGTAACAGAACAGTATATATGTTGTGTTACCAATTTCACAGAAACATTAACATGCTTTTAATCATGCACACTATCTCACATTGTTAGTAGAATCCCGTTAATTATTTTTTTCTATGACATAACTGGAGGTAGACAGAATGCACACAGTTCTGTAGTTAGAGGCAGGGAATTTCCCGTTCCCATTGATGCGTAAAGTGATGTTACCTTGGACAGTTAAATGGCAGCCATGCATTGGTTTATTCCTAAAATATAGCTGTTAGTGTCTCAAGTTATGTGCAGTGATTTCACACTGTTAGTTAAATCACCTTGATCATCTTATAAGCTCCTATATTGATGAGCTCTTAAGTATTTTTATGACACTTGCCAACCTGTAGAAGTCTTTCTTCTTAAACAGTACAAGGATCGTTGGATTAATAACAGTTGTCGTCCCCATCTATCAGTGGAAATCAGAAACTGAGAAAAGGAATTTTGGTTCCCCTTCTTCAGAATTTCCCTCTCTAAACCCTTAAAATTTAGGAACATAAAGAACAGAGCAGAATGGTCTCCAGCAGTGAGAAATTCTACTCTGTTCTCAAAAGGAAAACATGCCAGTGGTTAGAGCCGTCACCCAGGGTGTGGAATAGCCATGTTCAGTTTCTTTCAAGATTCAAACCCACATCTCTCAAGAAAATGCAATTGTTAGTAAATTAAAGAAAAACTGTGGAAAAAGGGGGTTTCTCTTAATTCTTTAAGCTGTTGCACTTTTCCTAAAAGAATTGGAAATTCAGTGGAGAGGCAGGAGACAAACATGTAGCTTTGTTAGCCTGCTAGTTTGAGTACTTTCCCAGTCTTTGCTCTCAGGATTTTCTGTGTTGTTTCAAGCTATTCGATCTATCCGATCATCTGTCCTACTAGAATTGAAACCGTCTGGTAGACATCCAGCATGATTGTGTATGATTTTAACCATCAGCACTTAATTTTCTGTATAGATACATTTGTAACATAAGCTTGTTTTCTAAATGTAAATACTGTGGGGACTTTCAACTTCATGGACGAATTTTCTTGTTTCCCTTCTCAGGCAATACTATGCGTACCTCACAGATACACAGTGCAAAAGGGTGGGAACTCAGTGCTGGGTATTTGGGTAAGTGTTCTTGCTGCATTCTTGAAGCTCTTGGACAAGCGTTAAGTTCCCAGCCTGGGAATAGGCTTGGCTTGAAGCCAGTCCTTGTCTTCTGTTCTTTATACTAAAAAGAACAGTATGGAGAGATTTTCTGGTTTTTGCAAGTTCAGAGGAAAGGAAAATTTTGTATTTGGAGGTAGAACATGGGAAATGATGGAATGAGAAAGAGAAGAACAGAAGGAAGAACTAGAAACTGCTGGATAAAACTAGGCTCCTTCAAATTAGCATTGGCCTTGCTGCCCATGTTGTCAGTCAGGTGAGAAGGATAAAGCTTTTGCCTCTACTACTTGCCTGTCATCGGAGCAGTGTTTACCTGGCCATCAAGGTGGGCATTGCTTCTCTTAGCAAAATCACAACAGAAGACACTGAAACAAACCATGGTAATCAACTATTCTGTTCTCAAAGAGGAAAAGGAATAATACTATGAACAATGGTTACCTTGGCTACAATCACTTTCAACGTGTCTCTTGGAGGAGACCTTTAAATGAAGAGTTTGCACGATTGCTTCTGTGAGAACTTTTCTGCGTGGCTTGACTAAAATATACTGCTTTGGAAATCTGAAGCATATATACTATTGTAGCTTTGTAAAAGCTTCTTATGAGCAAGCACTGGAATAGTGTCCCTTTTGATTTATGACTTGGAAGATTATCAATGGGAAAATATAAAAGATCCTAAGTCATGTCTTAAAGGAAAAAAAAAAAAAAAAAGGAACTGTTCAAGAATCTAATTTCTGATGCCAAAGATTTTAAATTAAAACAGCTATTTCATTCTCTTTGTCAAGATTAGCGTATGTCTTATTTCCAGAATTGTCTGAACAATTTTTGTGTTTAATAGAAGAATCTATTACTGTTTTAAATTGGAATAGCATTTCAGTGAGCCATAAAATACTCAAATCTAATTTAGAGGCAGTGCTTTGACAAATATATCTTACCTTTACTGTTAGTCTTAGGGATGTTGCAGAATTTTAGGAACAGTGCTGGGCTGGAAGACATGTTTCTAGGTGCACTGCACCACCATAAAGAATGCCCCTTTCTCAGCATTTGAGATGAGAGCAGAGCATGCTGCAATGTAATTGAAGGGATTTCTACTCTTATTTTAAATGTACCCTGGAGAACATGACACATGTCTCCTTGGGTTTGGCTGGGCTTAAATATTCATCTCTTCAACTGTCTTAGCACCTTCATGGATGAATCTATTACTGTCTTCAACATCCAATGGGCATGCAAAAGTTAGTAACTCTTCTTGTATAGTTTAACTGGCGCTGAGTAGGAGTTAATAATATTTTCTATAAGCCTAAACTTCCTTACTTAGGGAGGATCCCCCTCCTGGAAACATGCATTAGGATTCCTAAAGGGAGCCTGTAACAGGGAATTTTTTTTTTAATGCTCATGGCAGAGTAACCTCTTTGTCACTGGTATGGATGGTGCTTTAGTACTGAAGATAACTAATCGTACAATTAATATGACTACTTAATTTACAGTTAAAATCAAATAACCTTGTGTTGTTTGTGCATAAACATTTTAGTAGTTACAGGTCAAGAGTATTAATATTTTGGAGTTATGCATTTGAATACAGACATGTTACTGAAATCTGTATTTAAATGATTAGGAATTGAGATGTTTACATGAAAAAGGAAATGTTCTCTACTATAGATGGTAAATTCAGAGTCTTATAGACTATAATTCTGTAATTTTGGGGGAAGAATTTTCAGGTTCTGCATTAGAAATAAAGGAAGATGAATTTCTGTTTCATCCAAGAGAAAGAAAGTAAACATATTCTTTGGCAATATGAAGGGAAATATGATGCTGAATGTTTGCCTTCTGACTCTGAAAAATTGTGAAGATTACAGAAACCGTTGTCCTTGGTTCAGAGCTCTCATTGAGCACATTAATGTCATATGTCAATAAATAATTGCCCAAATATTTCTTTACTATCGCATAACAATAACTGCAACAGAATATTCATCTACAGTCTGATCTAATTGTGGGAGATGTGTAAGTATTCTTGATACTGCTTACTTCTGTATTCTGCTAGAAAAAACAGAGCAACACTAGGAGTTCCTGTTGTTGGAAAAGCAGCACTGTTCTGGTAATTTACTGTCCAGAATATAATTTCTGAAGCAATTAAAAGCAAGTATATACAGTATATATCTGTGGTGATCAAAACACACTTTTAAAGGCACTAATTGAATTTGTAACAGCCTAACCATGAGAATAGAGTGCCTTGCTTTAGTATGAAACTGTGTTCTTTGTGACGGGATGTGTACTGTAGCATCACTCTCAGTGGATGGACAGTAAGTGATGTAAGGCATTAACAAGGCCAGTGCAACAGCTCTGTTGAAAGTTGCATAATTTTTCATTAAGATGAAGTCTTTCAAAAAGGAGTGTCTGGTAGGATGTAACAAGACCATTTTGACTGAATAAAAAAGTGTCTTTAGTTCTATGGAGTATTCTCATCACCTTTCAGTAGGACATTAACACCTTTCTCTGTTGGCATTCTTCTGTCTTTTGATTTACCACTTTAACTGTAATAGCTGTCCTGTTGTACAATGCACTTAACCTGAGTATCCTTGACAAAAATAATGGAAAGAATGTATAAATGCTGCACAAACAGCTGTATTGCTTTTTTGAGTCCTTGAAAATAGCCCATTGTTTTGTTTTACCTTTGAGTATATCATACCCTCATATGTTTGTTTCCTGATAGTCATCTTTCTGTTCCTGCTGCTGTAGTTCAGTTTAATTATTTTAAAATTTTTCATCTGGATCAGTAAGAATAATATAAAACCAAGAAAGAAAAGTAATTTGTGACCCAACAGAGTTAACACGGATCTCAAGTTTTTACTAACATGCACCTCATGAATTTGCAGTATTGGTCAATTAGGTATTAATTCCACATTTTTGGCCCTGCTCATCAAGCTGCAAATCTCATTAGATGGTACAGAGAAAGCCTTAATTTATTATTTGGACCAGGACCATCTCTGCAATACCAGTGGTTAAGTCACACACACATCTATCCTCCTTCTTTCATGGGGGGAGCTGGGTCCTGTCTGCCAGGCAGCAGAGCTGATTTTGGCAGCTCCCTGGCTGTGGGAGTGCTGGTAGGGAATGTGTCCTGCAGTGTCAAGCCTGGAAGACCAGAACACTTGACCCTGGTGTAAGTGTGCCTACACTTTGAGCAGTTTTCATGCATGTGCTTAATAGTCTTCTTCATTATTTACTTCAGCTTGAGAAAAGTCAATTTTCTATGCTTTTGTTGCATCAGTAACATTTCTACACTTGTATTCATTAAAACTATGTAATTTTGTGTTCAGGACCACTACAAACTAAATATATTTCTGTAGCAGCTGATGGAAGCTTTGGATTCATAACCCCTTGTTTCACACCAAGTGGTGGACAAGCCTCCATAGCTTTGAGCCTGAAAAGGTGTAAACATCTGGTAACTGGGAAAGAGCTGGAGATACTTGTTTTGATTCTTACAATGCTGGAGAGGAAAGTAAATACTGTAATTTTTCCTCTTGCATTTCTCCTAAAATCCTCTGATACTGTAATGTGGACCTGAGTTTACACATAAACCTGAGCAAATGCTTGGATTCTCAGAGAATTTGACATTGTTTCATGTTAATTCTCTCATTGAAATGCATCTGAAGCAAGCAAAGGAGCCTATTTAGAATTGTAGTAAATTTACATCCAGTAGAGAAATACCCAAAGCTCAGTTCTAGTTCATCCAACAGGGAGTCTGTTGGTTGTTCAGCATGGAAAAGAAATTATATCTGATGAGGGCAGAAGCACAGTGGTGGGTATAAAAAGGAATTATCTGCTATTGGCACACACTCCTGCTTGTTCCCTGGGCAAAGAGAGGCTCATAGAATTGTGAACTGCTGGTCAATCACTTTTTGTATGCTGTTTATGCCAAAGAAAAGTTTAAGAAGAAAAATAAATTTTTCCAAAGAATTTCAGTTAATGGTGGTGTTGGATGTGTGTGCTCACTAGAGTAGGGCTTGTTTAGCGCTGACAGTCTGAGGTCTGTGTTGTGAACATGGGAGTTAAAATCTTAGTGTTTGTAACCACTTTTCCCCCCCCCCTCTTTCATTTACCCACAGGGTTATTGCTTTCCTTGAAGCTATTGTGTGCATAAAGTTTGGACAGGATCTTTTTTCCAAAACACAAATACTGTATGTTGTGTTTTGGCTTCTCTGTGTGGTAAGTGAAAGATTTCTCATGTGAGACATAAAGCATGGCAAAAGCATTGAGAGCATCTAAATAGCTTCCTCTCTGGAACATTGGCAGCCAGGGATCGTCGTGAGGGAATGCTGGTAAAGAGCTTTGTGCGCGTCCTAGAAAAAGCAAATGCTAGGTTGTTTAGGACACATTTTGAAGGAACTAGAGTAACTTTTTTTTCATATTCCTTGACATAGCAGAATATAGCCACTTTACCAAGTGCTTAATAATAAAACAAACGCTAGTTATAGGGCACGCTATTGCTATGGGAGAAAATGTCGGTTCAAATGAGACTAACTTCGGTGGTGCTTGCCATAGTGCCCACTAAAACGAACAGGAGTTAATGAATAGCATTAATAAGTAATGCATGTTGTTTCACATTGAAGTCTTACAACTACATGGACAGCCCTGCTTTATCAGGCAAAGCTCTTCTTGCTCAGCCTGCAGCTTTCTGTACTTCAGTGTGATTACTGCAAATGCACCATGAAATGCCCATTTTCTCACAGTAAATGGATGTTTGCCTTGCCAGATTTGTAACTCTGATGCCAAACACATTTTTAATGGTCAGTGAAAAATAAGGCATTTATAACAGGCTGACAGATAAATACTTTGCTCTTCTAACTGGGAACGCAATTTGAACAGGTGATAGGGAGTCAGAATTTTTTCTCTTATTTAGCATGACAATTTTATTCCTGAAACTTCAGAGGAGGAAAGTATTGAATTGCTTCCTGGATCAGAGCACCACAAAACCAAACATGTAACCCATCTGGAAGCATGGGGCAAGAGAGAAGGAGAATTTGTTTGGGTTCTTTTTTCCCGGGCTGGTTCCTGATAATATACCTACAAGTGTCTACCAGCTGCCTTTGTATGTACCTTGAAGTTGAAGCATGAGTCTCATCCTGTCAAAAGATGCAGAGAGAAACAGAGCATGATAGTCTCTGAATGTGCCATCTCCAGAGCCTCTGAGATCTTGAACCAGCAAGGAATTTGGAAAATGTTTTATGGATTATTTTTTCTTTTTCTTCTCTTCCTTTGTTTAGGCCTTTACAACTTTCCTGTGTTTATATGTTATGGTTTGGTATGCAGAATGCTACGGCCACCGAGAAAAGGTACTTTAATAGGAAACCTGGTTTTGTTTTATACCAGAGTTAAAACTACAGTGCTTCTAGATATTAGAATTCTTTACCAGAGCTAGTATAAATGGTGATGAGGGGGGATGGTCTGGAGTCTTAACTGAAGTCAATAGAAAGAACTCTGAATTCAGTGGGCCTTGGACAGATCCCAAATTACACTGTGGTTTCTAAAGAATGCTGTCCTCTTAGTTACTCAAAATGAAGCTGTAATTTTAGCAAAGCATTCAGGGATGAATGGTTAGCAAATGTTCCCATTGTACAGGTGGAATGCTAGGGGAATATTAAGAATACTTGGTTACACAACAAATCACGTGTCAAAGGGTGAGTTCTTATTGTATCATCTATGTTGTGCCTTCTAACTAAGAAGGGAAAAGTCCTAAGTACTGGCTGAATGTTTTATGAGGATTTCTGCCACAGTTTACAAGTCCAATTGCAAACAGAAGTGCTGATCACAAGAACCAGCATCCCAATGACATGTGTCCTTATTGTTTTTGCAGACCTTATCAGAAAGTGAAGACAGCCCATACAGTCCAGATGCTTCTTGGCTTCATTCTAAATTCAGTAGAGGTACTGACACTTTTGCACCTATATTCTTGAAGTGGTAGCATTAAGGCTCAGTGGAACTTGAGGAACTTACCTTGAAGACAACTGGACTTATTTAAACATCCCTGCAGGAGCTATACAGATCAGTCATCTGTAAAGCTATTTGGCTTTACTGTCTTTTTTCTTCTAACTCTTGGAAATGTGTTTATTTTTTAATGAAGCAACTGATTTTTTTCTGCCTCTATTCCAGACTATTCTTGTAGGTTAAGGGCATAATGCATTGCATAACTGTTACCACAGGTTTTCTCTCTGAGCATGACATGTTTGATTTGAAACAGATGAGTGTGAATTGTGCTTTTATTCCTGCTTGTTAAGTAGCAGTCAAGAATGTGCCCTGGAGCTTTTGTTCTTACTGTCATTTCCCTAGTCAATGTAGTGCTGATGGTCATGAACAGCTTTCTCTGTGCTAAGCAAAGGCAGGCTCCTTCTCTGACTTCTTTTCCCTACACTAGAGGTCAGTTAAATTACCTTTGTTAACTCTTCATTGTGGTCTTGCTTATTTAACAAATATTGAGATTCACACCTGGAAGTTACCTCTTTCAGAGTTTATGTTCCAGGTGTTTGTATCATTAAAAATATTTATTTATCATATGCTTGAAAAGCACCAACAGCAGACCTTCTTTATATTTCATACATTATTTTTCTGGATGATGTTATTAGTTTATTCTCAGTTTAATAAATTTGTGGATTTTTATATTTTGGAGAAAAATTGCTGGCAAAGTTTTCCCTGTTTATATATGCAGGATAAGTCTGGCAAAGCAAATCTTTCTTTGACTTTGTTATGTCACTGATTACAAGCTTCAGCCTCTTTCATGTTTTGCTCTTGAATTCTTGTTTCAGTCCCCATTGTCTCCCTCTGCTTTTTCAGAGTCAAACATTGTCTGTCATATGAAAGACTGAGACAAGGATCTGTTACCTCACTTCATAGTTCTTAATTTCTGATAGTATTACCTGCCAGTAATAAAAACATGGAGTTTTAATTATTGGTGGCATTTAAAATGGAGGATGCTTCACCACTATATTCTGCTGCAGCAAAGTTCTGATTTTTTTTTTTGAGGAAGAATTTTGCAGAAGTCTTTAAAGAATTGCTTTTTTTTCTTAAAAAAAAAAGGCCACTAGATGGAGTACGAGTATCAACCAGTTTGTATAAGCCTGAAATAATCTGTACTGTAAACACCGTAGCTCTAGAAATCCTTAGTGTCTTTTAGACAAGAGCTTGCCAATGTCAAATATAAATATTTATTTCTCAGCAGGTGCTGAAAATAGTCCACCAAAACATTCAGTCAATAGTGAAAGCCATTCATCTAGAAGGAGGAATCGGCACTCCAAATCAAAAGTAACAAATGGAATTGGCAAGAAATAAGAACGATCTCTGAAGATACCCTACTGTATGACCAGAGGTGACAAAGAAAATCAGACCTGGCTCTGAATTTCCAAATGGAAGATTGATTTTTAAATTTCAAAGTTAAAAAAAGAGGTGTTGAAGAAAAAGATGATCAAGATGGAAGCACCAGTGTAGTGCAAATCATAGCCTGCTGACACTTGCCATTCACTGATTTAAATCTAGTTTCTTCAGCATGTGGCATTAAAAACTAATGAAGAGTATGCTGGAAAGAAAAGTAATTTTGTCATAGCAGGTACGTCCTGTTCTGTGTTCAGGTGTTGCAAGTGCATTTTTAATATCTTAGTTGAGGACTTAAACACAAAGGTTAGTAAACTGATAATTAGTTGCCATAGTTGATTGGATATTTTTGTTTTGTCTTACTGTGGTTTTGTTTTCTAGAAGAGTATGTAATTCTTTGACTAAAAGCAACTTGGTCCTTCCTTCTCAGTCTCACAACTAAACTTTTCTATACAACAGTTAGTAAGTATTTAAAATTTCCATACTTGTATCCATCTGCTTGCTTTTATGTAAAGGCCCTTTAGACCTGGTGACAGGGTTTTCCCAGTGAAGAAATGGGTCCAGGTTTCTTGTAAAGGATGTGAAATTGATCTTCAAACACCTTTGTTGGTTTGGTTTCTTTTTTTTGTTCTGCATTGTCCTTCTGCCTAATTGTTACACATTTGATTTTTAAGTTTGTAAAATATTTACATAAAAACCTGCTGCAAAGTAGAGGGCCATGCCTCCTGCCCCTCAGACAGATGTCATGTCATTTAATTGTTTTTCCTCCTTTACTGCAGTGTGTTTTGCATCTTCAAGTGGAAATATGTCGCTTTCAACTGTGTCACATAGTGTACAATGTTTCTTTCTACTCGCCTCTTAATTTGCCTCTGCCTCAGCTGGAACTAGAAATCCCAGTGTCTTCAGACTGATACCAGAAACTGCTTTGAAGGCTCTGATGCCCTACTAAGCCTGATGATAAGGCAGGGCTTTTTTTCTGTAGTGGAGTTGCTTTCTAGTTATTTGTGAAGGCTTGCTGTAGTCTCTGATGTCTGAGAGGCAGCATGATATTACTGTGACATACCCCACTGCTTTGGTATTTGCTATCATGTAGTCAGATACCTAACAGCAAAGTCATT
Organism: Athene cunicularia; assembly: GCF_003259725.1. Lineage (NCBI taxonomy): Eukaryota > Metazoa > Chordata > Aves > Strigiformes > Strigidae > Athene > Athene cunicularia. Next base: position 129,328,146 of record NW_020799095.1, read on the forward strand.
CTTTCTTGCAGGTTTTTTCTGTGTGTTTTTGTTTGTTTGTTTCGGCTTTTTTTTTAATGTATTAATTCTGACATCTAGCAAAGTGGGTAATTCTCCAGCAGTGAATGTAATGATTAAGTCAAGAGGTAAACAATCAAGAGCAATCAGTTCCTGTATTTAGTTATCAAAATGTTTTTGTGCCAATTAGATTTTGGGATTTATGGGGTTCAGAGGGGTAGATAGTTTAAGCAAGGATAAGTAATACCCATTAGTCACTTAGTCTTCATAAGAAAATAGGATTTCCTTTTCCTTTGAATAATATTACTGTGATTTGCCACAGGCTAAGTACTAAAAAAAAATGCAGCAGAGACTTTATACAAGTGTATGATACTGTAAATAGAAAAAACTATCCTGTGTAAGCCATTAATTCCTATGTGCCACAGATTATCAATGTTTTCAATGCACTTAAGTGTTGCTGCTGAACTCCTCAGAGGCCCTTCATTTCCCACCCCCCTTTCAATCAAAGAAAGTGTACAACTTGGGAAGTAACATAGTAGAAGCTGCTATATCATCATTGCTACAGTGACATTAAATGTTACATGAGAAAAAAATGTTAAGAAGACTTTCAGGCTTTCCTAGGACTACTTGGGTTTTGTTGATACTGTAGCAGTTCCATATTGCCTCCTTATTCATAATGTACTACATATTGATGAATGTATTTGTAGATTTTTTTGGATACTGAAACTTGTTACTTTTTTATTTTATTGGTTAATAGCTCAGTTTGTGTAAGACTGAAGAATGGCACTGTAAATTTTCTATCAATTCAATACCAAAGCAAGAGATTTGAAGTCTAATGGTTTAGATATTTAAGTACTGTGGTTTTCAAAGGTGAGAGCCTGTTTTGTACTTGCAAGGTATATACACACCAACTATGTATACACAGCTTACATGTGTAAGCGGACGTTGAAGTACAATATCTACTTGCCTGTGGGGACAAGCACACATTTTGTAAATGCAGACCTGGTGCTCACACTGCTGAAGTGCACCCTAAAAATATTGGAAAGGCAACTATGAAGTGTCATCTTTTTGGAAGATGACTTCTGTATTCTATTACAACAGCTTGGCCTTGAAGAAATGTTGTTTGACAACACCTTTAAAAGTATTTCTCATTAAGTCTTTTTACTTTAATTTCTTGTGTTTGGTTGGGGTTTTTTTGTTTGGTGTTTCTTTGTGGTGTTTGTTTGTTTTTTTTTCTTTTTTACTACTTTAAAAGAGGGATGGCTACGGAGAGGGGAAACTTAAGTAAACTATTTGAGTGCTGCTTGGAAAATGGCACTTTGTGTCTTCTGTCAGCAGCTCTGGTTGGAATTCACATGTGGTCTCACAAGTCCTCCACTGACTAACAGCTGTATTTTCAGCCCCATCATTTTGGATGTGAGCTTTGCACTGGCAGGCATTGGAAAGGTGCTTTTGATCACTGCTGTAGAATTAGTGATCTCAGTTTTGTCATTTCCTGCGCTATTGCTGAATTCTGTATGTGTGTAACACCTACAATGACAAATCGCAGAGCTGTTTAGCACAAGCATCCACGTATGAATTCTGCTGCTTGAACAGTATTTTGTAACAGTCACGGATGCACTGTCCTGTTTTTAACTACTTGTTCTGTCACAGCCTCTCATTCCTACTTTTCTGCTTCTGATGTTCTTTCCTTTCTCTGTCCTCTAGTGATCTCCCCTGCTGCTATGGAGAGATCTGAATTGGCCCTCCAGAGGCTGTCCATCAGTGATGTCAGTCATTGAAGGGAGGCTAATTTGGGGCAGCATGGTGTAAGCAGAGGGTAGTGGCAAGAACTTTAAGGAGTGGATTAAACAAAAATGGAAAGCTTTAAAATGCAGGTATACAGTGAATGAGAGTCTTGAGTACTGGAGTCCAGTATTAAAGCTGCTGCATAGATCATGCACCACATCTAATTAAGTATTTGGAGTGTGATTTCAACAAATGCTTTTGTTACTCTTCTGTGAAGATCATCATTTGATGTTCCAGCTGTTAAAACTTTAATATTTTTTACTTTGTTACCACAAGAGGACACAGATGTTACCATGTATTTAATAGTTTTGAATAGAGTTGCTCTGTATTGATTGCAAAGTATTGTATTTTGCAATAACTCATTAAATCAACCCATGTCACCAGTATGTGTGTTTGTCTGTACCTGCAAGGCATAGGAAATGATTACATACTGCCTTTAGAGGCTATTACCTTTTATTCTATGTAATTGCATGCTGACAAATGCAGTGGTTCCTGAGCAGCCTACAGTGCACACTAAGGTTTTGCTATAATTTACGCCTTCTGAAGTTTCTCTAGTGTACAGGTTAAGTCTTGTCTTAATTATTCTTTTTGGACTTGTTTTACTATTGGATGGGAGAGCTGAATGGCAAGATGGTCTCATGACAGCCTTTCAAAGAAGAAATGAGACTTCCTGTAGAAGAACTGCAAGGCAGGCTATCAGCAAGTAAGATTCTGCCAGTATAATCGTGTCATTGAGTATCAGAATCACTTTGCTTTGGCTTCTACTGCTGCCATGGCTTCCACAAAACCAGTTTCCAATCGGTTTTGTACCTAAAACCTATTGTGAGCTGTTGATTTGCTCCTCTGCTGTTGGCAGTAGCCTGATGACTAGTGCATAAGGAAGCATGGCTTTCCCTTTTTCCTCAGTTCCTTCTTTCTACAGGCATTGAACACTGAGACTTTTTGCCTTGCTGAGAAGGGTTTTTCTTCATCATGACTTACCTTTTTGAATACTGATATGTAGAGAGCCCATAAATTCTGAGGCTATAGTAAAATTTGGAATAGCCAATTCTTAAGCTTGTTCATCCTCTGGGAAGAACAGTTGAGGAAAGCATTCAGTTTGTAAATGTCTTCTGAAGGGTGAGAAAGTACCTGATTAAATGATTTGTAAGAGCCACCTCTCTCACAGGACACTGTTTACCGCATTGGACAAGGCTTTGTTGTGCTTCATTCTGATCAATTAAAGCATTAAAAAACACTGAAGCATTGGAAGAAACTTGCTTTAAGAAGCAACACTTGAAAAATGTACTCCTTTGTAAGCATGGGCCTCCACTACTTTTGACGAATCACTTATTTTGTGTCTCGGTAGTTGCTGTGGCAAGTGGAGCTGTAATCAGCAGTGTCAGGGTCAAGTGAGCCAAACAGCTTCATTTCTGGTCAGTTGTCCTGTGGCACAACTTGCACGGTCTTTTGATTTGGCACAGACTGGAAGCTAGAGCTGGAAGCTGGCAGGGTACTGATTGAAACAGGTGTTGGTGCCTGTGCCTGATCCCATGTCTGAGCATTCGTGTTCAGTTACCTCCTGTTAACATGTCTGTAGGCCTCGGCCCTACTCTCCTGTGTCACTGTTTTCAGAGGTCTCTGAACTGATTTTAAGTCTCATATGCTCAAAATACCTCCTGCAGTACTCTGTCTCTCTCTCTCCCTTCAGGTCTGCTCTGCTCTGCCATTGCCACCCCACTCAGTTTTATTCTCTGTAGCCTGGCAGGGACTGGTCCTACTTCAGCAAATTAAGGTGCATTTTCACAATAGGATGGTAATGTGTTTTGGACAAACAAACACACCACACGACTCACTTTGCTCTTGTTTTTTGCATGGCTGGTCAGGAACTGAGAACATAGGTTGTTATTCATAGAAAGTGGGACTAGAAAGCCACAAGCTCTTCATACTCTGGGCTGGCATGCTCCAGACTGCCAGCTTATGCCCAACAAGATGCAAAGTCTGTTATCTGTATGCCTGCTCACTCATCTGCCAGTGCTGTGCCTGTGGCTGCCGGTGTGCCTCAGGTCACTCCCCCTGAGCTGTTTTCATGTGTACCAGCCCCTCTGAAGCCAGCTGATATTGAAGCTCTGCCTGCTCCCAGTTCTTTCTGGAATTAGTGATACATCTTTCCCATTTCTCAGCACATCTGGGTCCAGGAGTTCTTACTAGTGGAAGTGTGTAGAAAGATAGCAGGCTTTCAGGCTTTCTCACATTCTCTTGGTACTGATCAGGCCAATACCCTGCCTGTATGTAAGAGTTCTATGCATAAGCCACCAGGTTGGCTCTAGAAATCCAGTTTGGGTCTGGAAGAAGTACTTGTTTTTTCTGTTTTCTGGAGGATCACAGAGCTGCTGTTGCCTTTAGCAATGTACAGTTTGCTGTACATCTGCCGAACAGCATGAAGAGCAGATCCTGCACAAGTCTTCTGCAGTGTGTTTTTCACCTTTCTGTTCACTCTGGACAGTTACTCAGCAAAATTTATCAAGTTCCCTCATGCTCTAAAGATGAGTCCAAGTCATAGTTATCTCAAAGGACTTTGGAAATTTTGGAGAATCAAATTTTGTTTCCAGCTCCTTACTAGTCTTTAATTGGGACCGTATCTTCTTGTGTTTCTATCTTCTCTCAGTGAAAGACAAGAATTGATTTCTCATGCTTGGACTTTGTTTCTCTCACAAAGGAGCAGTCCTGCCCTCAACAGCCTAAATATCATTATGGTAAGACCAAGTGAGTTTTTACTTCAAGTCAGAAAAAAAGTCTGGGAAAGAATGTAAATTGTAAACGTTGAATTCCTATAATCAACAACAGTGTAAGTGCCAGACTATCCTAAGCATACACATGGGTTTAATTTTCATAGTTTTCATGGATCTCAGTTCGCAGATGATCATGAAATAACTGGATGGCTTATTTAATGTTTTTTAGAGTAGGGGAATTTACAGCAGTAGCATTCCTATGGCCATGATCCAAAGTATGTTCTACAACTGCTGTGCCCTCCAGTTCAGTATTTCAGTGGTTCTTGCCTTAAAAATGCATAAAAATACTTGTGTGTGTGCATACAAACATAAATCTACCAGATGAAGCATCTCATCAAAATACCCAGGGTCTGGGAGAGTGTAGTCTGTGACAATGACTGCTGTGCGCCTGAACATTTGGAAGCATCCGAGCCTGTTATGTACATCTAGAACGTCCAGAACAATAGGCATTAATCTCAGTTGCAGCCTCTAGGTGATGCTATAACACAAACACACAGACAACATGACCTGGATTTTTTGATTTTCAAATGTTACTTCTAATTTTGGGCTACTGGATTTAGCCACCCTGGCTCGGTTTTAAAGACTTCATAACTCCTGTTGACTTTAATTACATGTGCTGTACACACAGGCCTGCAAAGTGCCCGTGTTGTCAAACTTGCTGTGGAACAACCAAAGCAAAATAAAATCAAATGACTAGCTTTGAGGAGGCTTTTAATTAAAATCTTAAATGATAGCTCTAGACTTTGGAGAGCAAGAGCAAAAGACTTCTATTTTGGTTTCCACCAAACAGACAGACTACCAATTTGTTTCTAAGTACCTTCCCTGTTTGAAGGGAGCACTGCTCACTCCAGAGGATCTTTGGGATGAAGCTCTGGGCAGGGTTCTTCTGGCTTTCCTCCTGTTCCCACTGCCCTTTGTGTAGGGCATCAGGGTGGGACAGGATGACTGCTGTTTGAAAAGGTTGTTTGGTTTTTGCTCCCAGGAACTCATCTGGAGCAGGCCACAGTCTCCAGTGCTGCACACTCGTCCAATTTTCTGGCTGTAGCAATGCAGCTGTGAGTTATCTGCTTGGTCAGATGAGCCTGTCCCTCATCCCTGCCATCCTGTTTGGGAACAGGAAGCCACTGTGTGCACATTATTATTGCTTCGTGTCTTCATGTGGCTCAGAGTTTGGGGTGGTTCAGTATATTTAAGCAAGCAATCACAACTTCATACCATCTGCAGAGAATTCCCATTTTTCCATTAAGAGCCACTGGGCATTTTTTCTAAAGATTTGGAAAATCCTGTTAGTCATAAACCTCAACAGGGCACCTGGTTTGTACCAATTACTATGATTTCTATCTGTTAACACCAAGATGTTCCTATTGACTTAGGAAAAAAAAAAATCACTTCTGTGTGGTCTGCTGAAAGAAGAAATTGCAGCTCGCATTCCTTGCAGGAGGAAGTACAGTGTCCTTGCTCTTTTCAACCTGGTTCTGTGCAGGGTGGCCACTAGTAGAAATCTGTATTGGTTTTGTTGTAGCCTGATTTCAGTACTTAATGCCACCAAAGGACATATATTTCAATCAATCAAATAAATAATTTGGAAGAAACCCAATACCTTTTATTAAATTAGCTAAGACATTTAGGGTTTCCCCCCCTCCATGTATGTGCTATAAGAGCTGTAGGTGACTCAAAATGATGCATAAAACTTTTAAAATAATCTTATTTCTGCCTGTTTGCTGACTTTGCCATATTTGGATCCCAAATCCGGACCTGCGCATTTTGTTTGCCCACATTTAAAATGCATTTTGAATAGCAGGACAGAGACTGGGGTGGAGAAACCAGATAGAGCTGAATTGCAATTTCCTGGTAACATGTTCTCTAAACAACCTAAAATATCTCTGAGTGAAGCGTTCCACTTGTTGACTTCAGTTTTCGACAGCACATGCTGTTCAGTCCTGGCGCTGCTCACAGGGATGGTAACATGATTACCAGTAATGATCTTTCATGCTGTAGAGTTTTCTTCTCGCGATGCTTCCATGTTGAAAGAATTTCTTTAAAACAAAGCATAAGACATTGCTTGATGCAGAGTGGCCAGTAAGTTCATGTTAAAGATTAGAAGTGGGGACAGAGGGTAAGTGACTTGTCTACATTTCCTCAGGAAACTGAAGACAAAGAGAAGAGTAAGATCCCAGACCTTTGGTTCCCATGCTGTTACCAGAAAATTATCATGGGATGTGCTAAAAAAGAGCTTCTGTAGTAAATCCAAGAATGTTATCCACATCTCTTAATCCCTAAAAATGAAACCAAACTGTGTTACACAGAGAGGGAACAGAGATTGAGGTGATACCCCTGCTCCATTCATATATTCTGGTCTTCATTTTATTTTGCTGGCTTACTTCAATTTACTTATCTTTTCCAATGGGCTTTCATGAGCAATACCTTGACTGCTGATTTAAAATTAGGGTTTGCTAAAGGTAGGTCATCATGTCTAGGGTAAAATAGAAGATCTTTGGATCTCCAAGGCATGCTGGGGCACTGTGGTTCTGAACCAACCTAGTGACTCTCTGCTTTTCTTGTTAGCACTTGTGGTCCAATACATTTGACTTCCCAAAGGGGTGAAACAGGCTGGTTTGCCTTCTTCACATTTGTCAAGGCCAGCAATCCTGGTCGAAGCAGGGCTGCAGGAGGGACAGCAGCCAGGGAGAGGTTGGGAGTGGGGTTCTCATCCTGTGTTTGAATGGGAACTGTTTTCAAAGGGAAACCTTAGTCCTTTGGAAGACTGTTCCCCCACATACATGAAGAAATAGCAGCTGGAACTGTTCTAAAATAAATAACATGGTAAACAGTGTTTTGATCTCATGGGTTCCTTGCTGCTTTTTTGAGCACATGAAGGTGCTGTACCCATTCTCCCTGCAGAGCCACACTCTCTATTGAGATGCTCCACATCTGTCTTGGGGGGGTGAGATTATTTTGGACCTTTTGCTTCCTTTGGGTGCATCCATTTCTCATGAGCCCAAATCAGTTTTGTCTCAGCTTACTGCAAGTGTGTCCTTATTATGGGCCTCCACAATGACCATTACTTGCTTCTTGCTTATCTGACCATCTGACCCCTAGCAAGTTTCCAGAGAATCTTTCAGAGAAAAGCTGCTGTAATTAGCTGATAGCACATTCCTCCCATGTCTCTCTCAGCAGTGAATCTCGAATTTAGCTCTCATTAGCTTAGTTATGGAGATGGCTATGAGTACTCATGCACCACAGGCCATTAAAACTGGCACGGGCCATGACTCCATGCCAAATAACCATGGTATTTTCAAGAAAATGCTGACTCAGAAATACATTGATATAAATTACTTGGAGCACCAAGTACTGAAATGTCAGTTGTCTCTGAAGACCTTCATGTCTGCAGAGCCCAAAGGTATGAGTTTGGCTGACACATAGTTTTAAATCTTCTGTTGTTTCAATGAGCACCTCCACATAGTTGCAGAGAAACCTGTTTACTGTGGGTCTGTGTGCCCAGGTATGCATTCCCTTCTTGCACCTGCATAACGAGACTGCAATTTGTAGAAGTGGGTTATTTGGCACAGTCCTGCTGCTAGTACCAGGACCTTAAGGCCCTCATGCTTTTGGTTTTGCATCTATGAAAATTGCTGGGTGAGCTGATCTCCTTTGCGTCATGCCATTTCCCATGTTTTGTTTCAATTTCTGCTATTTAAATACTGTTCTTGAACCTGTCCAGGCCCTGGTGTTTGCTTCCATCAGCCATGCTCTTCTGCCTTGACATGTCAGAGATCTTTCATCAAGGAGTAATTACTTTTTGAACTTGATAGGAGGATGCCAACTGTTTTAAAGTGAAAAGAAAAAGGAACCAAAATACAGCTTTTGTTTCCAAGCTGAGTTCCTGGCTCATCTCTGTCCTTCCATCTAATGTGATCCCACAAGGCTTCGGCTTTCAGTGAGTGACAGAGGTGTCCCATGACAGTCTGGTTCAGCCTCTGCTCTGCTCTGCTCACAATTTTTTATGCCACTCCCTCAGCAGCCATATCACTTCCCCTCATGCAGTGGCCAACCTCTCCCATTCCAGCATCAGGATGGGATGCCTGGATTTGTGTTGACTTGAAACAATTGATGGAAGAGCCTAAATTAGGTATAGAGTCCCTGTAGGCTTCCTTGTTGGTAAATATTATATTCAATAGACACCTTCAAAGAGCAAGGGAGGTTGTAGATGCTTTAATCACCCTCTGGAGTCACAGGTGACCTCTGAAGGAGCCTCCACTGCCAGCAGCAGGTGTGTAACTACACCATTGCAGGACCTCCTGGAAGTGCCTGAATTACAAAAGATGAGTCCAGGCCCTTGTCCCATGCTGCTCCATTGATCTGAGCAATCCATCTCTTTCCCCTGCTAGTCCTCACAGTGTAATGCTGTTTTCCAAATGCAGAGATACTGTACTCCAGCAATGGATACTTCCCATCTGATGGGATGGGAATTACTTGTCACCCAAGAGGAGAAGAGCCCAATGGTGTGCTTTTAGGATGCTGCTGATACTGTGAGCCTGTTACAGCATCAAAGAGGAAACAAAGGGATCCATGCTGGAATGGACATGTTGTACACCAGCTTTCTTACAGGACCTGCTAAATTTGAGGCTGTTTTCCTACTAGCGTGATAAGTAATATTCAGCATGGAAAAAGATAAGAGACAAACCTTTCTTTCTTCTCTCAGCTCTCTCAAGGTGTAATTCATCTTCCAGCTTCTTTCTTTAGGAGCTAGCTGCAGCTGTTAGAAGAGGGTTAAACAATCTTACTAGGAAGCAGAGAACTTTATCATAGCTAAAGAGGATTAACACACACATAATCCCCTTACAAAGCCACTTGCCTTCCAACTCCAGTGCATAAAAATAAAAAAAAAGGATTGGATCAATGTTGTTTTTCTCATATCTAATTCTAGAACAATAGAGCACATTAAGTAATTAAAATGTTCACCTGTAAGATGCTTAAAAGCAAGGCTGCTGGCAGATATATAATTAGCTCCAGTTAGCTGCGTGCTTGTTTACTTCAGTTAATTTACCTAGTGTGGGGTCTTTGGGCTTGGAGCTTTATTTAGAAAACATTTTGTTGTTGCATAAAGTAATGCAGTGGATAGGCAGGGACCAATGATAAAAAAATAGAAAAAAGATAATTTACTGAGCCAATATGCCGGCTAATATCGGGCATTTCAGGTTCTCTTTGTTATGCCATCTGCAGATGCTGGCAATTTATCTTTTATCAGAAATATAGTTCTTAATATGTTGAGTAAAATCACCTCAAACATTACTATTTTTCTTGTGTTGTTTTTCTTCCACAGAGGATCTGCTCTCCCTGTCTCTGCACATAATATATAAAGCAGTGGGTTTTCAACTTTCTTTAATGGAAAGATGGCTCAGAAAGATGCAGAGCTGTGCATGCCCAGACCTTATGGGCATTTTGAAAACATATTATCAGGGCTACTACCTGCACCACCAGATAAAAACCAGCCTTAAATTATGAGGGTACATTTCCTATTTGTGTTTGGTCCTGTTTTGTGTGTGCACATGCATGGGGATGCATGTGAAGTGGTGAAGAGCAAGATTTTTGCCTGGTTTCACATGCCACGTCTGCCAGCCCACTGGCTGCCTGAAAGCCAGAGGATGCGGCTTGACAAACCATGGTAGGACAGACAGACAGTGACCTGAGCGGATGGAAAAGAAGAGGAGAGAACAGCAGATACAGGCTGCAGTTAACAGCTCCCTCACCATGAACTATAGGTGTTGCTGCCCATGGGTCAGGACCATTCATTTCACATGATTTTTTACAGGGTCTTAAAAAACTGACAGCACTGGGAAAACAAACTTCGTGAGTGATTTGCAATTATTTATTGTTTGGATGCTACGTGTGAATGGGTGACTCTGCAGAAGAGCCCAAAACCGGTTAGTGTTTACAGTCTGGATAAAACATACAGGAGCCTGGAAGATAATGACTGACATTGGGGAGGAGGGGGAAATATCATTATACTGATGGTTTGTGAGCCCTGCAGAGGAAGTGAGCCTTTAAAGTGTGAAGCCTCCAGTATGATAAGCAGTGGCTACAGAAATCAGCTTGTGGGATCCGTTTCTTTTGCTAAGCTGCTTTTGAAGGTTGGGGGCTGTTTTGCCTTCAGTTCCCCTGGGGAAGTTTTCCCGCCTTTCTAGTCTTGACTGCTGATCGGAGTTACACCCCTGGATCCGTAGGTGTCTGTATTCCTGTGACAGGCTGTGATAAAGCCCAGTGTGTTTTTGTACAGTATAAATGATTGTGCTTCCCTGTAGGTCTCGAGTTCAACAGCCACAGGAGACTGAGCCTGTCAGCAAATGAACCCTTCATGGCTTCTGCTTTTTTAGTGAAGTGCTGGTTTCATGGCTCCTGACAAGTGCATTTCAATATAAAAAACATGTGTACAAGTTGACTTTTTCTTCCCCTTTTTCTTTGTTGTGGAGAACTTTTCTTTGCCTTCCTGTATTTACTCTCTTGCTTGGGGACCAAGGACTAAATACCTGCCTTCCAGCTTCCTTCCCAAGACATCACATACTTTCAGCAACCAGTTGATGTTCAAGTGGCCTTGGACAGACTGAAAATCCTGCGAAGCTCCTCCATCACAGCCTGCTTCAGTCTTTCCTGCTGTCACAGAGCTGAAGTGAGATGTGCACAGCTGCTGATCTAGGATAAGGCCACCAAAGCTGGGGGAATTTTACCAGAGATGGATCCATCCATCCATTTAAGTGAATCTAAGGCCAAGTTACTCAGGTTACCTATTTATGCTCGTGATTTACTAGGTTTCAAACAATGAACTACAACATTGCCTTATGCTGCAGACAATCTGAGTATCCAGCTGTTTTAAGCCCCAATTTCTCACTGGGGGGAAGGAGTCGTTTAATGCAAGGCTGGCACCTACGCCGTGACACTTGACTAACATCACAGCTCAGTATCTCCAGCCACATCAAACCTACCAACTCAACAGGGACATCTATATCAGCTTCCTCAGCCTACAGCCACATAAGCACCTTTTCCTTGCAGAGCTGCTGCTGCCTTCCTGAGCCAGCTGGGCCGGAGTGCAGGAGCCATCCATGCCAAGAAAGCAGGGGACTTGCTCTTCCTGCACGGCCGTGGAGCTTGCACGCCACCAGCACTGCAGGATGTCACAGCCCATCTGCCGCTCCTGCTCTCAGCTGGTGGTCAGGTACACGTACGGAGCCTTCAAACTCACGTCAGGCACAGGGATGGAAGGAGAACAAATTCCAGACATATAGTATCCCTCCTCTTTTCTATCCCCTAATCTTTCCTCTGGCAGCCTATGTTTGACCACTAGTGAGCCCACATCGGCTAATCGGCTCTCGGTGTGCCTGTAGCATCTCCAGCTGGTCCTCACTGAATCATGAAGGAAATTGCAGAGTTTGGACTTCATCAGAGACCCCCTGGGCTCCCCTCAGCTTCTCCACGAGGGGAGGGTGACAATAAGCAGCATGCTCAACTGTTGTCACAGGCAGAGAGGCTCTCCCCAGCCTAACATGCACAGCACCATGTCAGCGATGGGAAGTCCTAGCACAGAGCCCCAAGTCAGGCTTGAGTTTTTCTCCAAAACTCCCAGAGCCTGCAGGAAGGAAATGGGGTCTTGTGTTCAATAAGCACAGAACCAGCTACTTCCAGGGGTGGGCAGTGATGCTGTGAGTGCTGGATAAATACAGCTAAGAGCAGCCAAAGAGAACACCAGCTCCATCAGAAATGTGAACAGTTGGGACGGAGCAGGAACTTGAACCCACATCTCCAGACAAGAAACTGCAGGCCTTGAGAGACTGACTCGGAAATGGGACAAAAGGTAGCAATTGTGTTTGTTTATCATTATAAAGATCTGCCTCACCCACTGACTTCACCCTTCCTGTTTTAGATAGGTCACCCTGACCTAATTTTCAGACGGTATTTTTGGATTTCATTGAGCCACAATGAAGTCTGGATAAGTAAGAGCACAGAGGGCTTTCCTTGTAGGTTTGAAGGTGGGCTTGGATTCAGGTCTGGAGAACAATGTAGTGGAAAAAGTCCTCAGCTGTATTTCTTTCCCCTGGTCCTGAACTATGGCATTTTCATTACAAATGCCCCTGTTACAGAGGTGGCCAGTGACACATTACTGTGGTGTGACTGAAAGGGCCAGTAAGGGAGGGTGTGGGGCTACCTGGAGAAATCTGACCTGGGGTTTCCCATTTAAGCTAAATCTTCCCC